>NC_043992.1:40463865-40503865 GCF_902150065.1 Myripristis murdjan | reverse complement strand
TTTAAAAAATCTGTCATCTGATGAAAATGGTCACTGGCCCAGGAATCTGAAGCGTTTTGTTATTCTATCATTTTCCAAAACTCAAACACTGATTGCATTCACTCCTGAGAAGGTGTGAGGAGCAGCGAGGAGGTCGACAGGCCAGACCCAAACTGGAATCCTGGGAAAAGTGGCACCGGCTGATCACCACAGGAACCGAAAGGTCTCATTTCAGTTTCAGCCTCGACACACGGCGCAGATCCAGGCCAGCAGCTGTCCTGGGATCAGTCTGTTCAGCACACCTTTCTGCAGAGCCATTTCCACTGAGGTGCCGATCGCCCCACGGTCTGGTCCCGTCCACGCCACCAGCAGGAAGCAGGAGGTGAGCGGTTAAAGTCTGCAGACCCGGCACCGACTAACTCCTGCAGAGCTACAGACCGAGGGCTTTACCTGCTTTACCTGCCTTGTACTGACACCTCAGTATTTTCAGTTTCTGGCAGCCCTGTCCTGTTGTGTGTTGGATCCCCACCGCTGCCAGCTCTCTCACTGTATATCACATGACGTCCTCATGTGGTCAGACAGCGTGGATTTGGAGTTGGACGTTGTTCTCTGTCCAGACAGCGAGCAGAGCCCTGATGTCTTCTGGACAGCCTTGTTGCCGCTTGTTCTCCATTTTTCTTTTCTCTGTTATTTTTCTGCCACAAAGCCAGCTGCTGCACTGACATCTGCACTCAGCAGCTGCAACGTAGCCCCACCCACCGCCAGGTAGGCCCCGCCCATCAGCTTTAGCTCCAGCTCAGAGCTGGGTCAGCCTGGTTGTCTGGCTCATAGGGATTCTCTGTGCTCTCAGCAGCTGGAATGATTTTCTGAATAAGGTGTCTATATGCGCTGCAGCAACTGGAATATTCTGTTTACATGTTACTTGGCATGTTCCCATGTTTCGGTGTATTCCATGCTCTGATGTAATGCGACACTCAACCTGCGGGGGGCAGCAGTACGCTTATAGGCGTCTGGGCTGCCGGAAATACAGAAGAAGAAGCAGAAGAAGTCGCAATTTCAAGTCTTTGATCAGCTGAAGGCAGACTGCAGTCTCCTGGCTCTTGCTGCTGTTCATCATGTCGTTCTCCCCGCTTGCAGTAACCATAGCAACAAAGACGCCCCTGGATTCCTTGTGAATCGAGCATGCGCAGATGTGACTGAATATTCCAGTACGGGGCATTTTCTGATTAAGGTGTTTACATGGCACAATATTCTGGTTAAAACAGGCACATGCCAGGGGTCTGATTCAGAATATTCTCCAACTGGAATATGACCTTAATCGGGTTCGGTGTGTTTACATGACTCGTGCGCAACCGGAATATTGAGGATATTCCGAATAATACAGGAATATGGTGTGCATGTAAACGTGGCCAGTGTGAGTCAATTGTTTTATTCTAATCTGGCCGCTGTTTGTCAGATTAGCTCTTCACTTTGTGAAGGCAGTGACTCCCGGTCATGTCCACGTCCCAGTCTCAAAACACATCAGCACCAACAACATTTTCCGTGGATTTTTATTTTAGTTTAGTTAGCTTTGTAGTGTGCAATATCGTTTCATTTTGTTCTCGTTTTTTTTCTTAAGTCTATTTGAAAATCTGCAGAGGCTGTTTTTGATGACGACAGCGACAGAAAGAAATTCAGTCTTAAACAAAAGTTTGCTCACTCTGCGTTAAACACCCCATGAAGTGAGACACTTTGTTGATTTGATGTATTTCCTGTTGAAACAGGAGGTTTGGGGGCGGGACACGTTGCAGGGAAGGATCACTCAGAGCAAACCAACAGGATCTCAGTTTGGGACAGAAACAGACTTTTATTTTGAAGGGACAGGTGGATGAGAGAGGATGTCTAAAGGTTTGTGAAGGTTCTATTGGTTGAAATTTTAATTTCAAGCCACTAGAGCAGGATGACATCACTGTTTAAGACGCTCTGTCTGACAGGAAGTCGAGGTCACATGAGGTCATGTGAGGTTGTTTCATGGCGTGTATTTCTGTGGACTGAAACTGTGGAATTCTCTGGGGAATTGGTTAAAATTCTGTCCAGATACTTTTGATGAATCACATTTAAAAAAGAGTAAAGGGACAGTATGAACTTATGGAGTAACATTAACGTTAAGATGATGGTCTTTGTTTTTGTTTTTGTTTTGTTTGTTGTTTGGCTTATGTCCTTTTATTAAATTATGTTAGCCTAATCACAATTATAACTGTCAGACTGTCTAGTTTGTGTTCTGTATTTATTAATGGAAAAGTGGCACATGATACAAGCTTCTCCTCCTCCTCCTGAACCTGTTCAGGTCATGGCTGCTTGGTGTGTAATGAGCTTCCTGTCCTTCCTGTGGGGATGGGGGGTGGTGGGGTGTGACAGTGCCCACACCTGCGAAAAATGTTTGAGCCATTTTTTCAGCCAGATTTAGAGGGATATCTCATTTCTCATTTCTCATTCTCATCATTCTCATTCAAGTTCTCACCACTCCTACCTTTGTTTTTGACATAAATCTATCTATCTATCTATCTATCTATCTGTCTGTCTGTCTGTCTGTCTGTCTGTCTGTCTGTCTATCTGTCTGTGTGTCTCTGCCTGTGTCTCTCTGTCTGTCTGCCTGTCTGTCTGTATAGATAGATGGACAGATAGATAGACAGACAGTTATGTGTGGTCCATGGCATGGCCAAGGGTCAATTAACGTAGCAGAACTCAAATTGCATAGTGCATGCATATGAAATATCTATTATATATCTATATCTAAATAGGTAGACAGGTAAACAGGTAGATCCAACCGAGCAATCTGATTGGTCAATCAGACGTTTAGAATGTGCTCAGATAAGCATGACATCACTTTTTCATCATCACTGAAAATATTACTCAGCCTATTTCTTTTTGCCCGAGTCTGTATGGTTTCCATGGCAAAATGAAACGTTTCTCTGAAACCTGCATCAAAAGCTGCTGTCAACTGTGTTTGTTTTGTCAATTTTGATTTCTTTGGCGACCTAAGTTTGGTCAAATGTCTACAAGACAACCTGACAAACACCGGGCAAACAGCTGATTTTTCAGTTGTAAGGAAAGAAGAGCTAAACAAGATCATCCGTGAATTTTATGGAGCTTTAATTTCTATGATAAAGAGAATGAAATGCCTCAGCAAATTCAGCACCACGGACAGTACCTGCTGAGGCAGATTCAGCACCACGGACAGTACCCGCAGAGGCGGATTCAGCACCACGGACAGTACCTACTGAGCCTGATTCAGCACCATGGACAGTGCCTGCTGAGCCTGATTCAGCACCACGGACAGTACCTGCTGAGCCTGATTCAGCACCACGGACAGTACCCGCTGAGCCTGATTCAGCACCATGGACAGTACCCGCCGAGGCGGATTCAGCTCCATGGACAGTACCTGCTGAGCCTGATTCAGCAGCATGGACAGTACCCGCCAAGGCGGATTCAGCACCATGGACAGTACCTGCTGAGGCAGATTCAGCAACAGTACCTGCTGAGGCAGATTCAGCACCACGGACAGTACCCGCTGAGCCTGATTCAGCACCATGGACAGTACCTGCTGAGCCTGATTCAGCAGCATGGACAGTACCCGCCAAGGCGGATTCAGCACCATGGACAGTACCTGCTGAGGCAGATTCAGCAACAGTACCTGCTGAGGCAGATTCAGCACCACGGACAGTACCTGTCAGATTTTCCACAGAGATGTGCGGCTATAACTTTGTTCTTGTTATTAATGCGTTAATGTTACCAGTTATTAATTAGGGCCCGAGCACTGTCCCAGTGCGAAGCCCTATTGTATTTGTACCGTTTCTTTCTTTCTTCTTATTATTATACATACATGTCATTAGGCCTTAATTTGACCCCCTAAACATGCTCAAAAACTCACCTAATTCAGCACACACATCAGGTCTGGCGAAAAATTCGATAAAATCAAAAATCGAACCCCCAGGTGCAAAAATGGGCTCGGTAGCGCCACCTAGGGACGCAAAGGCAGCCCCTGCGGCCTACAGGAATGTGATAGAAAGACCAAACCAGTGCCGAAACGTAGATCTCATCAAGTCCGACATTTTTCGTGCCGTGCCCCCCACCTAAAACCAACAGGAAGTCCGCAATTTGCATTTGAAAGTCACGTTTTCGCCCAAATTTCCACTTTGCATGAAATCTATCTCCTCCCAGGGCGTTAATTTTATCGGCTTGCAAATTTCATAGATGACAGAGAACATAGTGCTTAACAAAAGTTCTGAAGGAATTTACATTCCTTTTGAACCGTTTGGATTTCAGAGGGACGCAAAGTCTGAGTGTCCACAAGCACCACCTCCACTTTTTCCCATGGACCCTGGTGTGCCTGCTGTGAATAAACAGGCACTTGCCCTGACAATGGGCACTAATTAGGCCCCTGGTGACTAAAGTAAAAGTCTGACAGCTTTCAAGCCTATGCCGATGGAAAGAGGACGCATATTCCTACAAAACTATATATCATGGTGTGGATTGGAAAAAGTTTGTGGCCACTGAAGAGTTGTTCAACAGGTTTGGACTCTGGTTTCTCTGCTCTGCACTGTTCTCCCTCCACTCTTCTGACTCACAGTAGCTGCCTGCAGCCTTCTCCCAATGCACACTCATTGGGAAGGAGCAGTAACAACTGCTCCTTCCCATTTGTGACCGGTGCCACAGCCACCGGGCATAAATGGGCACGCGGCAGCACGGGTGCGATTTCGCTTCATTTATTTCTATCTCCCCTTACAGGTGAGGAAAATTGTTGTAGTGAATGTTTAAATGTGTACATATGTTTTTCTTATGTTACAAGGAGCAGTTTGCTGGTATAATATTGCTGTCTAAAGTAACTTTAGCGGGTGAATATAAGCAGTTCGTCCTGATGTAGCATCCCTGCTAGCTTGACAGCGTAATATGTAATGTGAACACGTGAATTGTTCAATACAGTTTGAACCTGAAGCCAGCAACACCGTCTCGCTTCATTTATTTCTGTCTCCCCTTACAGGGGTGTAACACAAGCAACCCTTTATATCAATAAAATCTCAACTTCTGTACTTGTTCACACCGCTCGTATTTCTGCGGAAGACGACCGCGGGCTGATAGGAGCGGGGATCATTAAAGTTAAAGAATTGTTGAATTAGGTTGAGATCGATGTAGTGGATGTATGCCGAATTTAAGGGCAGATCAAAACGACCACTAAAATATTCCTGATGCTGTGCTAGCAGGTGTACGCTTTCACAGGTAAGTAGGCTAAGAAAATCGCGATAGTTTTAACGGAGTTTTGGCTCATTTCTAAATAACACGGACATTCTCAGTCGTTTGGTCTGATCCTTTAATCCGGAGCGACTCGGTGTGTAACAGCAGAGGAAGATTGCATGACTATTAGAAGTTATTCTGAAAATAATATAAACGGCAAGGCCAATACAACCCCAAGCCGTGTCAGCTCCAGGGTCCATAAGGGAAAAGGAGAAAAGAGCGTTCACTTACACTGACAGCAGCTCGGGTCGGTCCGCTCGGGATGAACCAGTCGGAGTTTATAGACCGAGACTCCCGGTGGAGAGCGGGGCAGGACGGGGTGGGGTGTCCCGGCAGTCGTGCGAGGCGAGGCAGGACCGAGGGTTTCCCAGGCTTGCTGTGTGTGTGTGTGTGTGTGTGTGTGTGTGTGTGTGTGTGTGTGTGTGTGTGTGTGTGTGTGTGTGCTGACTCAGATGGGCTCACCTCGATACAGCCCCGCCGCACCGGGAGCAGCACGAGGAGGGGGATGTGATTAACGGGACCATTCACGAGTCTCGACAGTAAATCTCCAGAAGTAGCGGCACCGCCGCTGCGCGCACCTGGGAACTCATCCAAACTGAGCAGCCGAACCGGGCGGAGCAAAACGGATTATTAATCACCCTCCGATTAAGGCCCGGACGGCCGCGGATAGCGTGCACGGGGATCCAGAGAGGCTGGCAGCGGCTCGGCTCACAGGTCCGGCTGCTGGAGTGACGGGGAACCCGGCCGCCCGCGGTCCTCCTGCGCGTCCCCGTCCAGGCAGAGCCAAACTGAGCGCCTGTCTGCCCGAAAAGCGCGGAAAAGGCGCAGGGAGCGAAGTGAGGCTGAAGGAAGTACACACACACACACACACACACACACACACACACACACATACCAGTTGCGACATCATCCGAGGCATTTCCCAACCTGCCCCTGACTCACTGCTCAAATTATTTCAGCAGTCCTATCCTGTACAACAGCAGATCACACACACACACACACACACACACACACACACACACACACTCGATCTGGTGTGAAAACAGCCTGTCTTAGGCTCTAGGCTATTTCTCTAGAAATGTGGTTCTATATGCTTTATATCTATAGATGCACGTCTCCATGAATATCTATGAGGCCCATTCTATAAGTTGTGTGTCTATACATTCAAGTCTAGATCGCATGTGTATATGCAACATTATTATTTTACACTACTACAACACCAATAACAATAATAATAATAACAATAAATATACTTTATCGATACATTACCTTTCATACGGGGGTGCAGCTCAAAGTGCTTTACAATAAAGTGAAGAAAAACAAGAGAATAAAATAAAGCCAGGCAATTTAATACTAGTGCAAATCTTCCGTTATAAAACCAGGCAATCAAATGAGAAAAAAAAAAAAAAAAACAAGCAGAGGCAGCAGAAAACAAAAGATATTTAAAAGGAGGTAAAACAAATTAAGATATAGACACAGTAAAATATGTCGAAACAAAGGAAGACAAAAATGTAAAACAAAGGAGAACAAAAAGCAGGAAAACATGTACAAGAACAGAATAGAAGAATAAAACAAAGGAAGCATGACAATTACATTTTTCTATTGTGATTTAAAAGCTGCAGCTCCTACAGCCTTTGGCAATGACTACTTGTATATGTATATGTATGTATGTATATATGTGTATATGTATATGTATAATATGGACATGCTATTCTATCTGTTACATCTACACACAGAAAAATAATAGTTCTAAAATGGCAGTTCCATGTAGAACCATGAGCTACTGAAGAACCACCCATTTCATGGATGGATCCTTGTTTGGGACAAAAAACTGAGAACGGTTCTGCTCTGAACCGAGCGGCTCCACCAGGAGGAATCTGCAACGGTTCACTTAAAGCTCCACTGTGAGGAACTGTTTTTGGTTTCAGTTGGCACCTTTTTTAATCCTTTACAAAAAAAAAAAAAAAAAAAGAGAGAGTTAAATGAAATTATTAATGTCACTGTAATTTAACTTTAATTTACCTTCAGTGTGTCCCGGGCCAGGCTTTGCAGCGCTTGGTGTTTCAGCAAACGTTTGAGGGTCAAGGAGACAAAAACCTGAACACAGTTTTCAAACGGTGGGCCAGCGCCCTCAGGGTTACACTGTGAACCTTCATTTTGTATTGGGTGGTTGCACCAGCTGTACTCTCATCCTCTCCAAACTCAGCACGTAGCCTCTTCTTCTTCCTGGATCTTTGACAAGGCAGTGCAGCTTGAGCCTCATTTTGCAGTTTGACCTTTGCCCAACAAAGTTGTCCGCTCACCTCTGGACAGTTTCAGAATCCATGGCGTATTCCCTGAGGTTCTCCTGTGTGCCAGCGGCGGGACGATGAGCTGTCAGATTCATTCCAGCTGTTTGGAGATGTTTAGACAGAGCAGACATCAGAGGTCAAGGCCTCCATGTTGGCTTTTGCCTTCACGTGCACAGATGGTTTCATGTTTTCATTTTCAGTGATGGCTGTGAGTGTCACTTCAAGCTATTCAGAGAAGAGGTATCACTTCGGCTTATTTTTCATTCTATGTTATCACATGCATACTACTGCTCATTCATTGGTAGTTGAATTGTTAGGTCTGTTTGATAAGTAATTTACATTTTTAAAACAAATAATAATTTAACATATTTTTAAATTATTGGAGTCAACATCTACTCCTTCAAGATAATTTATTATGTTCTACAACTCATAAACATACACCAACACTACATACTGACTGTTTGAGCAGCATATCTCCTCTGTGCTACAAAAGATCCGTGGTAAAAATTCTTAACATTAACGCTGAAGCCCTCCCCCACAGTTTCCAAAAATCCTGGAGGAAACCCTGCACAGAGAGGGAAAGGGAGAGAGGGCGCGGGGCGTGAGAGCAGTTAAGAAAAAGAAAACCATAAAGAGAAATCTGGAGACATGGAGGAAGACAGTTGCCAGGGAAGATAACGTTAGCCGACAACAAAACAGAGTCGGAGAAGCAAGAAAAAATCTGTTAAAAGTCATATACGTTAAGTATATTAAGTATTGAGAGTACCAAAGCTGTTATCAAGGTACTCATTCAAGACCTCTGGTCAGTTCAGTCTTGATTATTGTGTGAAACTGGGCTTGCAGCAAAACTAGACTGTTGCATGATTTTCATTCTCTCTGTACCAGCACTTTGCAGGTTGTTAATAAAAGAGGAAATGTTCCTGTTTTGTGTGCCCTGAACTTTTTTTTCGTCAAAAAGTTATCAAAAAGGTATATGTATCATTAATGGTAAAAAAAAAAAAAAAAAAAAATCATTTTTACTTTTTACTTTTGTACTTAAGTACATTTCAGAGCCTGTACTTTCTTATGTTTACTTGAGTAAAGAAGTTGAATTGGTACTTCTACTTTTACCAGAGTCTTTTCTCACACAAGTATCTTTACTTCTACTTAAGTACAGAATGTCAGTACTTTTGCCACCTCTGCCGATGAGTGACTGGCACCTGTGATGAGTATCGTGGGCAATTTCTTCCCAAACACCCATTCTCTGATAGGAATACAGCAATGTCATTTAACACAGAGAAAAGGGACACACTGTCAATGACCACACCTGTGGTATCGGCAAGCTTCAGATTTAAAACGTGTGCGCAGCACCAGACGTGCACATGCCCCGGGACATGGGCTGACAAGAGAACCAAAAACCCTCGGTACTCCCCTTGCATGTTTGCTGCCTGCACATTCAGTGATGTCAGCTGCATTTAGCTGAGTACTTGCTTAGGCAGATCTGCAAAATCCTGACCAGAGGATGTCTGGCAGTTTACTACTGCAAGCAGCCTCTGGTTAAGTTCATGCGTCTCATACCTGGTTATTATGGAGCACTGGTCTTTGCACCAGATATCTTGGACAGGGTCTCTCTGAATGGAAAACATTTCAGCTTGTTTGACTTCATTAGCAATGTTTTCTTTGATGAAACATCCAATAATCTCCATTCCTGAGCTGAGCTGTTGTTTTGGAGCGGAGAGTGACGTGCGACCCTCCACCCTTGGCTGTGCCTGACTCGTGCAGCTTCTTCCTGTTTTCAGTGCATGAATTAATTTACATGCTTTTGCAAACATGTGTAAAATGTGCTGAGTAAAAGAACAAGCTCCTAAAAGGTGGCCTGTGGTCTACTGCAGCATCATCCAGACTATAAGCAGCTTCTGATTTCCCTCCTACTCGATAACTAATCTGATTGTCATTCAACAGGCACTCGATGTCCCCTCTGCTGGCAGATATGTGTCTGTGCATTTATGTTGTGACTTTTCTCATGTTGTTTAGTTCTCTGCTGGATGTCATTCATTCCAACTGTGAAAGGATTCTCTTGTGTGGTAAAAGCGAGACATACTGAATAAAACACAGTGTGTGTTTTTTTCTCTGTATGTAAGCCATGAACATTTGGTGTCATTTTTGCATTGAAACGCTTTCTTTACACATGTATTTTTTATGTTCTAACAACTAATTAACCCTAATCCCCTCTGTCCTCCTCCTCTTCATTTGGCGGTGGATAGTTGCTGCCGCTGGCCATGCTAACAGCATCTGTGATTTTGAATAAATGTGCAGGATCAGCCTCCACCTTTTTGTTTTTTTGAGGTTAGCTTTATTTTTGATTTGAACTTACAACTTTTAGATTCCACTCTCTCTCTCTCTCTCTCTCTCTTGATTTGATTATTTCCTGATTGACCTCTGGCATTACATGTATGGATGCATCCACATGAGGAGGTGGGGGGAGGATGAGGGCAGCGCTTCCTTCACCTTCCTTCACCAACTGGGACCGTGTAACCCCCGATCAGATGGGCTGCTTCAGCATCAACTGGACCAAATTTTCTCCCCATAGTTTTTTGCCCCATATTTTTTCAGTGCATTGGTGTTTGTCAGAGTTGCCAGACTGCCAGTCCGAGCCTGCAAGACGTCACTGAAATGATGGGATGATGATGATAATGATGGGATTAGAAAAAGATGAATTCACCTAAAATTTCATTTAAAAGCCGAGTCTCTTTTCCTGCTCTTTTTTTGTCCAAAAAGAATTAAAGGTAGTTCTGTCCCAAATCTCGGCGGGTTGGATTCAGTGACTGGAGCAAATAAAAGCCCCGGCTGTTCATTGATGTTTTAAGGTTTTTGCTGCCTGATTCAGTCTTTGAGCAGCCACAACAGAAGGAGCTGCTGTTCTACTGAAAACTGTTTTTACAGACATACAGCTCTCTGTCACATTCATAATTCTGACTGTTTGCATGAGATGCGACTAAGACAGAGCAGAGCAAACGCCTTTCATCGCATCTGTTTTGGCTCATGTTTCAGCAGCATGGACAGAGAGTGGAGGGCTAATTATCATTAGTCTTTTGTTTAAATTTCACAGGAAACCGGGTGCCCTGGTAGCTCACCGGATAGGAGCGTGTACCATGTGCTAAAGCTGAGTCCTGATCGCAGTGTCCTGGGTTTGAATCCGACCTCAGGCCCCAGGGCAGACCCAGGACTATGTATCTGGCCTGGGAACGCCTTGGGACCCCCAGGAAGAGCTGGTGGATGTGGCCATGGAAAGCATCATGTGGGCTGACCTCCTCAACCTGCTGCCACCATGAGCCGGTCCAGGATAAGCAGTACGAAATAGAGTGGAAAAAATAATATGGCATTGACATAACATGCCAATCTCTAGTAGGTAACCAATGGGCTGTTCAAAACAAAAAGCAAATATGGCACAAAATAATCAAATTCATTGTAGCTGCAAAGCATCAAGGCCCAGCCACACAGGCTGTGTTCAGTCTTTAATAACATGTTTGAATTCATTCGTTACTGGAAACAAAACACCTACAGTCACAGACACCTTTCGTTCTGCAGGATGTTGGCTCTTATCTAAAGCAGCTGGGAAAATTCTTCAATAGCACACGGTGGAAAATCATGGAGGACCGAGCAAGTTCACTCACTGACACTGATGTTCACTAACAGGAAAAATGTGGACCAATCAGAGGTCTAATTTCTTCTCATAGAAACATAAGCCTGAATGTGAGCAGATTGTGAGTCTAAACCTGATTCCAATGAGTGGCAGCTGCCATACTTTACCACACCTGACTGACACCTGTGACCTCAGACCACACCAACATGGATGTCAAGTAAATGTTGACATTAATAAGAATCACACAGTGATGTTAATTTAATCTCATGGTGAACTCTTATCAATGTGTTTTTTCTGCAGTGCTGCCTTTCTGTCAGCAGAGGGCGCTGCTGCTGTTCAGTTCAATAGAGAATTCCATTCCATGAAAGGGCGCAGCTGAACTGTTGAAGAATCCCCTTCAGGTTATGGCTTGTAGTTCTAACATCTGGCCAGCAGGGGGCTGTCTCCATTTGGCTGGACTTCCGGAGACTGGCGTCTGGTACCCTGTAGCGTCTTCAAAATAAAAGCACACCCCTCGTACTCTGTAGCCTCTTCAAAATAAAAGTATCTAAGCCCTCATTCTTACGCAGTGCCGTTTGATGTTCAGCTTCGTTTTACACAAATCAGTTTGTTACCCATTTAACTTCAGTGGTGAACTCGCTGTGTTTCCTGCCACTTCTGCGTTCTGCATGGAGGCTGTGATCCTGCCTCGCAGCTGCGGGATCAGCCTGACGTGTCTTCCTGCATGAAAACGGCTTTTCTACTTTCACTTTCAACTTCAACCGGATTAAGGACGTTTCTGTCTTTTCAGCCGCTTGGAAAAAAAAACTCTGTTCAGTCAAAACCAAACGGAACGTCGACGAGCGGTAAGGACGATTATTTTTTCGGTTTTGTTTTGTTTATTACTCTTTTGAGCTGCTTTTTGTACACACACACACACACACACACACACACACACACACACACACACACACACACACACAGTCAGCAGTGTGGCAGCAGAAGCAGCAGCGTCTTCTCTCTCTGGGTTTCCTCTCCAGGTGAAGCTGAAAGTCTCTTGGATTTGATGTGGATGTGACTCAGCAGGTAAAGAGCCGACCAGGGATCATTAGAGATGTTTGATGAACAGGCTCCTACATTGTGTTTCAGAGCTGGAGGACTGGAGAGCACACTGGGACCAGCACATGTGGAAAGGCTTTCAAAACGGGGTTAACGTGTTTCAGCATCTAAATATTCATCATGTCATGATATTTAATGTTGACTGAGGACAAAATCATCTTTGTCTGAAATGTTTTACCTGTGTGTTTTACTGCTGACCAAAGTCTGCGTCAGGTGAGCTGTAATCTCAACACCTCATCGATGAAATATGCACCAAGTTACAGAACCAGTCTGACAGCTTGGAGAAAGTTGACTTGAGTTCATTTATTTTGCTGTTGATCCAATAAGAGAGCAAAACACTGTCACAGATTATTGTAGTTGTTATATAATATTTTACATGCAGGTAGGGTTAGAGCAAAGTCGACTGGACTTGATAGTAGATTTCAGAAAACGCTTCTCTTCTCCTCCAAGAAACTTCTTCAGTTCTGACTGACTGGCAGGGAATCCCAGGTATTTAACCTGTGTGGGGTCGCTGTCAGGGTCACTGATACCACTAATATAGGAGCTGCTGGGTGTTAACCATCATCACTGAGAGTGGTTGGAGTCACCTGGTGCCAGGTGTGATCGACCGTTGTCACATGAGGTCAGGTGTGAGTGGTGGTTCAATCTCCTGGGAAGGGATGAGAGGACAGCGTTGTAGATGGAGGACAGGTGGTGTCTGAGGCCTCCTCCTCTGTGGACTGATGGTTTCTCTGCTTTATATTATGTTTTTTTTTCAGTTGGTTATAATTGCAGTGTCTGCCTTATGTTTTGTTTGTATTTGTCTTGTGATCTTGTTTTACATGATATATGATTATTATGTAATGTCTGTGTGCTGTCGTTATATAATGTAGTGTATGTTGTGTCAGACATGAGAAATGTGCACCCATGTGCGTACATGACACAACATACCTATCTGTGTACTGATGTATTGTCATTCTGAATAATTATAGACCCCAGGAAGAATAGCTGCTGCTTGCAAAAGCTAATTGGGGATCTAAATAAAACAAACAAACAAACAAACAATTTGTGTATAGTTTAAATAGTTGATTTGATCAACAAGAAGATTCAGGAAGGGATAAGATGAGGGTCGATGGCGATGGATGTTAGTGTCGAGGGGAGTGATGGAAGCCGGATGAGGGTGGATGACGTGTTCGGAGAGATGAAGGAGTCGAGGCTGGAGTGTCTAGGAACCCGGGGGTGGAGACTCAGGGTGGGGGCACGTCTCGATGAGCAATTTCTTTGCTTCATCATCCCCCGGTGGTTCCTATGATGAAGGAAGAGAGGAGAATTACTGAGGGTTTGGGGGGGTGGGGTTTGAGAGAGCTGAGACAAACGGGTTAGGCATGCTTATATATGTGCGTGCAGGTATGTGGCTGGGAGAGGCACCGGTGATTTGGATTAAGGAGGCACTGGTGTTGTGAATTAATGAGAATGAGCGGGGCGTGGTCCTGTTCCTGAACTTAGTTATAATTATAACTTCATTCAAAAACCTGCTATCAAGTCCAGTTGACCTTGATTTTAACCTCACTTGACTGTGTGTTGATGTGTTCCACATCAGTCAACGCTGGTTTGTTGGCATTTCCAGACATGCAGATAATCATCTTTGGCGGAAATGAATGCAGTTTTCTCAAAGCCTTCAAACTAAATTAGAACATTCAGGTGTTTGTTTGTGACCAAAGACAGATGTTTTGCTCATTTTTTAGAACCTGAAAGTGATTGGTGTAATTTTAAAGAGCAAACTGTGAACGGCTAAGGCGTTAGCCACCTGTGATGACCCGCATTACATTTATGATGTTGTTCACTGCACATATCGAGCAGCATCTGAACAAATAAATCCACCTATTCACATTTTTACTTGCACACATGTGCCTGTAAACCCAGTAATGAGCTAGAGGGATTGACATGTAAAATGTAGCAGGCAAAGCAATGCCAGTCAAAGGCCACCCAACTGTATGTATGGAATGTCCTCAGCAGTGCAGTTATCATTTAGCAAAATAATAATTTTGGTTGAAAACGCCAACAGAATTTAGTGAATCACTGAATTGAGTGAGTCAAGGGGACAGAGGCTGCCCTCAGAGGCCCCGGGGATGAGCTGCCCCTGAAGGGCTCAGGTGGCTTTATTTTCTGAGGGTGTACATCACTTCCTTCACTATGCTCTTGTCAGGGACGCATCAGGACGCATTACAAATAATACGTGGTCAAATATGTCCCAGAACCCTCGGCAGCTGGTTTGAGTGATGGGATCATGATGCGTCTTTTCAGGTCATTTTCACTTTCTTCTGTTTTTCCTCTGAGGGACCAACGATCCATCGATGGCGACTCCAGTAGTGCTGCTCCTCCAAGTTCTGAAGGATCTGAGAAATGAAGAGCTAAAAGAATTCAAGTGGTTCCTGCAGCAACCCGACATCCTGAATGAGCTCCCGGCCATCCCAAAGAGCCGACTGGAGACGGAAAACAGGCACGAGACGCTGGACGAGATGGTCAAGACCTACAGCGAGTACACTGTGGAAGTCACCAAGATAGTTTTGTCTCAGATAAACAGGAATGACCTTGTTGAGCAGTTGGCACACTGCCCAAGTCCTGAAGGTAAGTCTTAGGAAGGTTCCAAAAAGAGGTGTGACGGCCACCTGTGTCTGTAGGGCCTGCTTTGTGTTTTCCCCTGTGTTGTCTTGTGTGTATCTGTCTGTCTTTGCAGGTAACCCTGTAGGCGGGGTTTAGTTAACTGGGTGATCAGGAGCACCTGGCCAGTCTCCCTGAGAAACCCTCCCTGCGTTCCAAATCGCATACTTCTACTTTTTACTTTTAGTATGTACTGACAAGAATACAAGGATATAAGTATACAAGGATACAACAGGTTGAATAATGAAATTAAAGTGTGGTTCCCTCTTGATTGATTAATTGATTGTATAAAAAATAAAATTATTAAACATGGAGGAGTGCAGATGGTGCATTTAGTAGTCTCACAGCCTGAGGGAAGAAGCTGCTCTGTAGTCTGGTGGTACGACAGCGGATACTTCTGTATCTTTTGCCTGATGGCAGCAGTTTGAACAGGCTGTGGCTGGGGTGGGTGTTGTCTTTTAGGATCCTTTTGGCTCTGCGCAGGCACCTCACCTCCCCAATATCACTGAGGCTTGGTAGATGGGTTCCAATGATGTTTTGGGCAGTTTTAATCACTAAGTCTTCCTGTCCTGGGCCGTGCGCATCCCATGCCAGTTTGTGATGTTTCCAGTCAGGATGCTTTCAATCGCTCCTTTGTAGAAGTTGACAAGAACTTGGCGTGGGAATTTTGCTTTCTTAAGTTTCCTTAAGAAATACAGCCGTTTCTTAGCTTTTTTAACCAGGGCAGAGATATGTGAAGTCCATGACAGGTTCTCTGTTATGTTGATTCCCAGGAACTTAAAACTGCTCACTTGCTCCACCTCAGCTCCATTGATGTAGACAGGGTTGTGTGTCTTTGCCTCCTTTTTTCTAAAATCAACTATCAGCTCTTTGGTTTTGCTGACGTTGAGCAGTAGGTTGTTTTCTGTGTTGCATTCTGCAAGATGGTTGATTTCCTCCCGATATGAAAACTCATCATTGTTGGAAATCTGGCCAATGATGGTGGTGTCATCCGCGAACTTCACAATAGAGTTCTCTCCATGTCGGGGGTTGCAGTCGTGGGTGTACAGCGTGAACAGGAGGGGGCTGAGCACACAGCCCTGGGGGGCTCCGGTGTTGAGCACTAGAGTGGAGGAGGAGAGACTGCCAATCCGAACTGACGGGGGTCTGTTTGTGAGGAAGTCCAGTATCCAGTTGCAGAGAGTGGTACTGATGCCCAGAGTGTTCAGTTTTCCAATCAGCTTCATGGGGGAGATTGTGTTGAAAGCTGAGCTGAAATCAACAAACAGCATTCTGATGTAGGTACTGCTTTTCTCCAGGTGAGTGAAGACTGAGTGGAGAGCAGTGGAGATGGCATCCTCTGTGGATCTGTTGGTTCTGAATGCAAACTGCTAAGGGTCCAGACTGGCAGGGATGTTGTTCTTTATGTGCTGGAGAACCAGTTTCTCAAAGCACTTCATCAGGATGGGGGTGAGTGCCACAGGGCGGTAGTCATTTAGATCAGACACTGCAGACTTTTTAGGCACAGGGATGATGGTGGCTGTCTTGAAGCAGGTGGGAATGAGGTTATCCCTGACCGCCGACCTTCTTGCTCACTTCCTCCGCGTCCGTAGCGCCACATTTGAATGTTGTTGTCAAAATGCCGGTGCTGTTTCATACTGCGCTGTCGTCTGTCATATTTCTGATCTTCTGTCTTCCTGTCGCTGCTGCTGTACCTGAGCCAGGTGAGCGCCATGTGTGTGTGTGTGTGTGTGCGCTGTCTTCCATATGTGGGCGTGGCCTGTACACACTGCTCAGTCAGTGCCATGTAACTTCCGTGTGTAAAGGCTGCTCAAAAAGGTAGTTGTGACACCAGTTCCAGGCAAATGAACCTAAATCCAACTCCTTCACTTCTTTACAGGCTGTAAATCAGATTGATAACAGCTGAAAAAATCATTCACAGATTAAAAGAAACACAGCTGAGTACACATAAGCTGTTCCAAATCTTTACCCAAACAAGCCACTTTCAAGATTGGGCAGTAATTATTCTTATCAACAGTATCATAAATTACTGCTACTCTTAACCCTTAGCTTTGTGAAAGGAGCATGTTTATCAGGTAGCCTGTTAAGTATATCAGGAGTATATCAGGATCAGGATAGCTGATGTATATCAATATGATACATGTCTCTGCAAAATGGCTGAGCCAAAGAAATCCCTAAAATTTCATTAAAAATGTTTGCAAGGTTGAGATTTTGTTGCCTGGTATCTCTAACACAGGCAGTTGGATGATGGTCAGTAATTTCATGGGCAAATACAGCATTGCATTTTTGAGGTTGATTCATTAAAATATCTGCAGCACGCACACACACACACACACGCACACACACACACACACAGTAAAATAATTCTCTAAAAAGGCTGCAACACCCTCACCTGTAGTAGTCGTGTCACATCTGAAAATGTTTAAACTCTGTAGTACAATTATATTGGCACTAATTTTGTCAGATACACTTCTAATATTCACAGGAACTAACCCAATACCTTTCCCATTTGAAAAGTGTAAAGGTGGGGTGCTCTGGTGGCTCACCAGAGTAGAGTGTGTACCATGTACCAAGGCAAGTCGTCCTGTCTCTCTCTACTGTCACTGTCAAGTAAAGCAGAAATATAATAATAATCTTTTTTTTTTTTTTTTTTTTTTTTTTTTTTTTTAAGGCTGAAGGTGTTTCTATTTTATTAGACTTAAAACTGGATGTGCTGCTAGGAGGAGATAAAAAGACAGAAGATAAATAGGTGGGGTTATACTGTATGTTGATCGAAATGAGATTACATATAGAAACACTGTTAGGCCTGAAAGTCTGGCAAGGCAAATGTCTAATAGCCTGAGAAACACTGATTGCACAGGGATGAGAGGAAGGTTCCAGACAGCAGGGGGGCAGTGAGTGAAGTGGTAATCACCAGCAGTCGCAGCCAATTCAGGGGTCTGTCCGCTGACCATGGGACCACTGGTCACCACCATAAGGGGCGCTGGAGCAAAATGTCAGAATGTCATAATCCTGTCTATTAATGAACTTTGGTATTTATAATGCCTATATTCTTATTGTTGCACTGTATGGTGAATTTTGTGTGCTTATACCAGATGGCCATCTATCTACCAATCTATATATAGCATGTGAATGGATATTTTATTTTACTGTTTATAAATATGAACCATTTGGACTGTATTGTCCTCACCGTTTAGTGTCGGCTATGTGGTCACTATGGTCCAGACCAGTTGTTCAGTGGTCCCTTGCATGGTCCATCCATGGTCCTGAAATGGTCCTGACCATAATGACCACACAAAAGATCACTGAACAACTGGTCTGGACCACAGTGACCTCCAGTGCTGCACATGAACTATAGCAATGCTTTATTAAAGAAGGTCCACAAGGGTATTATGTTTATTTCACATTACCAATGCATGTGTAACACCCGGCTGGCCGGAAGAGGCCTAAAACAACTATAAAAACTAAATAAATAATTTTAAAAAATGATAAAAACCTAAACCGAGCGACAACGCCACCTAGGAGAGAGCCTAGGACTCTAAAAACAGGTTCTTTTAAATCAGGAGTGCAGAGCTTTAAAATAACCAAAAGAGTCAATCAAATACAAGGGAAGGGGTTTATTTACAGAGAATGGGTTAATTTCTTTTCAGTCCAAACCCATTCTTTAAAAGAACATCTTCCAGTTCGAGTCCACAAAGTAGTAGAGCCATGGCGCCGTCGCACCCGCCCTCCGTCCTGCACGCTTCCGGTGGACCCGTGCCTCGCTACAGTCGCGGTCCTGGCGGTGGCGACATACCCTGCGGAGACAAGAGACACCGGGTGAGGCTTTGCCCTTAAGGCAATAGAGTGCATGCACACAACCACTTCCAGTACTTCATGCCGCCAACAACTACTCACGTATTTCCTGGGCCGCAGTCCTAGACTTGCGACCCAGGCCGGAGTGAACTGGCGTTGGTGGACACTACTGCAGCCCGGTCCTTTCCTCCACCGGCCGCTCCTGGTCCGGGGAAACCTCGCGTCAACTTCCTGGTTGCCACAGCACACGCTGCTCCCCAACTCCGGTTGAGTGTCTCGCTCCTACCACCGCATCTCACCGCGACTCTCGCCGCTCTGGCCGGTCTCGTCCTGCGCTGCTGCCGAACCTCATCCTGCTCTGGGCGCCCTTCCGCGGCTCCTGCCTTGCCAGCTCGGCCTGGCCGCGTGGCCGCCTCCCTGGTCTCGTCCCCCGGGCCTCTCGTGTCCTTTCCTGCCGGGGCCTTTAATTCCTGCCGCCCCAAAGGTGAGGCCCACCTCTCCGGCACTGATTGGCTGCCGCAAGCCTCATTCCCCTTCCTCAGTGGCTGTCCAAGCTGTCAGTCTCAAAAACAACACGACAAGATGTTGTGTCTAAAATCATGCAACATGCAAATAAAATTAAGGATAAAAATAGATGCATATAAAACCAAAGTCAAATAAAATCATGCATAAATAATAAAAACACAAGCATATAAAATCACTACAAAGTAAAACCATAAAACACACTTCTGCCTTGTGACACGTGGTGTCAAAAATGTGATTTCAAGAGTATTTATATATAATCAAGAACAGCAGAAATTGAAAGGAAGTCACACAAAAGTAGGCAATGCAATTAAGATTTTCTATAGCATCCTCTAATTGATATCATCTCTTGTTGTTTCTTTATTCAGCCATTCTTGCTGACTGCCAGAGAAATCTCAAATTCAACCTGAAGAAGAAGTTTGAGGATTTGTTTGAAGGAATCAAAAGAGCAGGAAAGTCGGTACCTCTGAACCAGATCTACACAGAGCTGTACATCACTGATGGAGAGAGTGGAGAGATCAGTACTGAACATGAGGTCAGACAGATTGAAGCAGCATCCAGGAAACCAGACACACCAGAAACACAAATCAGATGTGAAGACATCTTTAAACCTTTACCTGGAAGAGATCAGCAAAGAACAGTGATGACAAATGGAGTGGCTGGCATTGGGAAAACAGTCTTAACACAGAAGTTCACTCTGGACTGGGCTGAACACAAAGCCAACCAGCATGTCCACTTCACATTTCCATTTACTTTCAGAGAGCTGAATCTGCTGAGAGGGAAAAAGTTCAGCTTGGTGGAACTTCTTCATCGCTTCTTCACTGAGACCAAAGAAGCAGGAATCAGCAGGTTTGAGCAGTTCCAGGTTGTGTTGATCTTTGACGGTCTGGATGAGTGTCGACTTCCTCTGGACTTCAACAACAACCAGATCCTGACTGATGTTACAGAGTCCACCTCAGTGGACGTTCTGCTGACAAACCTCATCAAGGGGAAACTGCTTCCCTCTGCTCGCCTCTGGATAACCACACGACCCGCAGCGGCCAATCAGATCCCTTCTGAGTGCATTGACATGGTGACAGAGGTGAGAGGCTTCACTGACCCACAGAAAGAGGAATACTTCAGGAAGAGATTTAGAGATGAGAAGCAGGCCAAAAGAGTCATCTCCCACATCAAGACGTCACAAAGCCTCCACATCATGTGCCATATCCCAGTCTTCTGCTGGATCACTGCTACAGTTCTGGAGGACGTGTTGAAAACCAGTAAGGGAGGAGACCTGCCCAAGACCCTGACTGCGATGTACATCCACTTCCTGGTGGTTCAGTTTAAAGTGCAGAATGTCAAATATTATGAGAAACATGAGAGAGATTCAGTCTGGACTCCAACGAACAGGGAGATGATCCTGTCTCTGGGAAAACTGGCTTTTGAGCAGCTGGAGAAAGGCAACCTGATCTTCTATGAAGAAGACCTGGCAGAGTGTGGCATTGATATCAGAGCAGCCTCAGTGTACTCAGGAATGTTCACACAGATCTTTAAAGAGGAGTGTGGGCTGTACCAGGACAAGGTTTTCTGCTTCATCCATCTGAGCCTTCAGGAATTTCTGGCTGCTCTTCATGTCTTTGTGACATTCATCAAGTCTGGAGTCAATCTGCTGTCAGAAGAACAATCAGCCTCCCAACTAAAACTCCTCCAGAGTGCTGTGGACAAGGCCTTACAGAGTCCAAATGGACACCTGGACTTGTTCCTGCGCTTCCTCCTGGGTCTTTCACTGCCGACCAATCAGACTCTCCTACGAGGCCTGATGACACAGACAGGAAGTAGCTCACAGACCAATCAGGAAACAGTCAAGTTCATCAAGGAGAAGATCAAGGAGAATGAGTCTCCAGAGAGAAGCATCAATCTGTTCCACTGTCTGAATGAGCTGAATGACCGTTCCCTAGTGGAGGAGATCCAGTGGTACCTGAGATCAGGACGTCTCTCCAGAGAAATACTGTCCCCGGCTCAGTGGTCAGCTCTGGGCTTCATCTTACTGTCATCAGAGAAAGATCTGGACGTGTTTGACCTGAAGAAATACTCTGGTTCAGAGGAGGCTCTTCTGAGGCTGCTGCCAGTGGTCAAAGCCTCCAAGAAATCTGTGTAGGTTCAGAGATAACTGGATATATTAAACACATAACATGAGGTTTTCTACACAAGAGAAACACATTTAAATTTATTGTTTTCATTTCTCCTTAGGCTGAGTGGCTGTAATCTGTCAGAGAGAAGCTGTGCAGCTCTGGCCTCAGTTCTCAGCTCCCAGTCCTCTAGTCTGAGAGAGCTGGACCTGAGTAACAACGATCTGCAGGATTCAGGAGTGAAGCGTCTCTCTGCTGGACTGGAGAGTCCACACTGCAGACTGGAGGCTCTCAGGTCAGGATTCCTCAACCTGCTCAACACATGACCAGTTCAGTCCTGATTTACATACAGTCACTAGGCCTGTCACAAATAACAGATTTCACTGTTGCGGCAGAAATTATTGCGATAAGTGATGATATTGTGTAATATTGTTCTTTTAAGACCATTTTTATTATTGTTGTAATTTTGACATTTTCAGACCATTCTTTAAATTTGTATTATGATAATATATATTTATGATAATAAAGGCATAATGATGCAATACACCGTTTAAAAGAGAAATAAACATTTATTCAATAAGAATATTTAAAAATGTAAACAAGAAAATTTAAATATCAGAAATAAAGAACACTTAAAAATACCTAAATAAATAAAGACCTGAAGAATACAAAAAAATGACCAACAGTCTCTGGAAACAAAAAGTGCACTGTATTAAAAAAAAAACAAACAAACAAAAAAAAAAACCAACAAAAACACACACACGTCTTGGCTTGTTGTTGTTTTTTTCTTAACTGGGAACACTGGGCAGGCTGGTTGTGCTTTAGCTGTGCACTGATGTTGCTCATATTCCCTCTTTTAGTTTGGAGAGTTTGAAAACAAACGCGGCTCACCTGCTCGTCCAGGTGACTGGGCTCCCCTCTCTCATCTGCTCTGAATCCAGAACATTCCCACACAGGGGGTTTGGCTGCGTTTGGATTGGGAAAAAGTTCCATGTCGTTCTCTTTTCTCAGCCTCGTCTCGTGTGTGTGTGTGTGTGTCTGTCTGTGTGTGTGTGTGTGTGTGTGTGTGTGTGTGTGTGTAGCCCATGGCCCCGCCCCCCACAGAGACAAAGATACTCGATGACAAGAGCGTTCCCTCCGTTCATTCCTCTAATGAACCAGCTCACCTCGCTGAAGATGATGCACGGCAGTGAACGCTCTTGTCGTCTGGTCTCTTTGGTGGAGAGAAACGAGGAAAACAAACACACATGAATGTGGCAATTAATCACCATCAGAAAAGTTACTGACTTCATTTAAATTTACCTTATGGCATATCGCGACAGGCCTCACAGTCTCCCCTGTAGCCAGCTGTGAGGACACTGAGGTCTGGAGCTCAGTAATAATGTTCTGTCTAAAAATAACAATCAGAGCTGTATAACTGTATGAATAATGAGGGTTTGAAAATGTCTCTTTAAGTGTCTGTTGCTGTAGTTTGGAGGTGAGTGAGCGTGCTGGCCCGGCTCCTCTCACCCAGTCCTCCCAGTCCTCCCAGTCCTCCACTGTATACGCTCTGTGCTCAAGTGCTCCCAGTCCTGACACAGACTATGAGGTCATGACAACATTGTTCTTATGTTTGCTTCTTCATGAAAACGTTAACCTCATAGGTGTGCATGTAGCTCCAACAGATTGTTCTGTCTCTCTGTCTTGTCACTGTGAAACTGGAGAAACTGGAGAATTTGACTGAACCATTTTTGAAATATAACAAGTCACCCTCAGTTGTCAACCTGCTGAATGAAACATGCAGCAAGCTGCTCTTCATCTAGAGACAATGTCAACCTCCCAGAGAACAATTCTACATCTTTTCTACATCATATCAAAGAAATGGCTCCAGCCATGCATACAGCTTCATGTCACTGAGCAGATTCCTAAGCTGTGTAGGTTTCTGTGAAAACACAAAGCAGATGATGTGGTGGACTGATTGTGTTTGTGATGGTGTGCAGGCTGTCAGGCTGTCTGCTCACACAGGAAGGCTGTGCTTCTCTGGCCTCAGCTCTGAGCTCCAACCCCTCCCATCTGAGAGAGCTGGACCTGAGCTACAATCATCCAGGAGACTCAGGAGTGAAGCTGCTCTCTGCTGGACTGGAGGATCCAACCTGGAGACTGGAGGCTCTCAGGTATGGAGAGACACACACAATGTCTTACAGAGGCCTGAGGAGTATTGTTTCATGTTGAATGGTGGATATGAGTGACGTGGTCTGCTAAATCCTTCATAGGGAAGGTTATTTACTTCTACTAAAAAGTAACTGAGTTAGTAACTGAGTTACATCATTGTCAAAGTAATTAATTACCAGGAAAAGTAACTATTACGTTACTTTTTTAAAAAATTGTTCAAATATGTCAAATTAGTTGGCTGCCAGAGAGCCATGGGGGGTGGCCAAGCCCTCTTGATTTTGAGGGGTGTGATTTTTTTTTTTAGTTATGTGTTAGTATTTAATTTATTTGTGACACATACATAGGGTTAAAAAGCTTCATAATTAGTTTGAATAAATAAATACACTGACATTAAAAAATTAAATCTGGAGGAAAGGGTTGTCACGTGAACACCCTCCCGCACTCACAGAGGTAAACAGAGTAAACTTGCAGAAAGTCAGTGTTTCCCATACACAGACCAGTGTGGTGCAGCGCCACACAGTCAACACCAAGCACCACAAACTGATTCTGCTTTTTTCCCCCCAACTCGATTTTAAAATATAAATATCATTCCGTTCATTCATCTCTGCATAGCGCTCTTTCTCCCTGTCATTCTCGTTCACACACACACACACACACACAGACATGCGCATACATGCCAGTGGTGTGCGGGTACACTTACAAACGACCCGCACTCGCCCGACGTTTTCAACCAACCCGACCGCAACTCGGACCGCAAGTCGGTTAAAATAATGGACCCGACCTGCTTCCCGACGTGCTTATTTTAAAAGGTATAGGCCATGCTCTTGGTTAGCTTGATCATAGCCTTATTGGCTTAGGAAACTGACATCCTTGAGTCATGTGCATTTAAAACAAAGTAGGCTATTACAGTTTTGATGCAGAGCAGTTTAACGTTAGGAACCTGCATTATTGCATTAGCCTATTTTATCCCGCTTCACCATGCATGCAAAAGTTAGTAATAATAAATTAATAATAGTAATGTAATAATAAAAAGGTAATAATAATAATAGTGTGTGTGTGTGAAGGGAGAGGAGAAGAGGGAAGGAAGGGCCGGGGGTGGGTGGAGGGGTGCGCCAAAGTCTGCAATGGTGAAAATATGGGTCCCTCAAGAAAAAGGTTGGGAACCACTGATCTAACGGCCTCTGATAAAGTAGTGATACCCTCTTGTCCGGGTGGGGAATTCCATTCATGTTGATAAATTACAAAAAAGTGTAAAGTCCGATCGGTTTGAAAATTGACACGCCGCGTTTTCTGCACAAGATGCACATTTTTCGTATAGGATAATTAAATAATAATTATAATAAAAAAGATCTGGGGTTTTTGAAGAAAGATCTGGGGCTTAAGCAGCTCTGATTGCTGACAGAGAGCTGCTCGGTTGAAGCCGCATCAGTGAGCTCAGTTACAGCCTAGTAACAGTGCATTTTATTGTCAGTAACGGTAACGGCGTGATGGGGAAACAGTAATTTTTTTTGATTACTCGTTACTGATAAAAGTAACACCGTTAGTACCGTTTATTTATAAAGCTGTTATTCCCATCACTGTTTCCTGCCCATGTTTCCCTCCTCAAAGAGAATCTGCTGCTCTGACTCTGGGTCTGTCTCAGTTGAAGGGCTAGATGACTACTGGGTCGCAGCCCACGGTCCCTACGTAGGAGGCGTCCTTCATCGGTGCCTATATCAGGTTTACTGGAACTAAAAGTTTAGTGAATTGGGACGGTGTAGCCTGCGGAGGATTCCTACGTCATTATTATCGAGGCTTCCCGAAGCGCATTCAAGTGATATAGCGTAAAATGCCTAAGCAGGTTTGGGAGGTGTGTCAGTGAACACCTGTGCATGAAACAAAACGATAAGCAGCTTCAACGCTCTCAAGATGGACAACACTGATTCTATTCTTTTATTTCATTTTGTCTTTGCGAAGATGCAGGAGCTCAATCACTTGCACCGTCACAACCGTGTTATGTATTTTCACACAAGGGAGCAGCGTGATCAGGTAAAATAGTAGCCTGTAAACCGTTTATTATAACAGCACCCGCTGACATAGCCTGACTGGTTATTTGTTTACTTAGGCCGACTTATATTTCATCTCACGCCTCAGACCTACAGACTATCCCAGTTAAAGTAACTGTACACATGGCTACATTGTAACGTACCTGATGTGCTGATGGTTGCTATGGAAACATCATGCAAAATGCCTATCTAACTTATCTAACTAAACTTGCATTTACAGGCATTGTTCAGATACAGTTAACAGCTAAACCCAATCTATGGTGGTAATTATAGGCATGGAAACTTATCAAAACGTCATGATATGAACATTAAGACGGTCTAAAACATGCTTCATAATTCCAGCAATGGTGGCTGATCCAAATTCAACTGGACCCAAACGTACCCTTAGTCCAGTCATTTTAGGCCAAAATTGGGGTCAACCTAGGACAAACTGCAAGAGAAGCAAACTCAACTGATTCTGTATCCTCAGTTTGTCCTGAGTGAGGGGAAAAAAGTCCCAAGGAATCCCATTGGTGGAAAGTTTTGAAAATCACCTCTATATGACCACATATTACCAAAAACACTGTTTTTAACACACAGGGAAAAGGGGTTCAACATTTGACTTTCAGATATCACTATAAAAATTCACAAGATGATTGCACACACAAAGACAAGAAAAAAAGTCAATTACAAGTTCTTTGAATTATTCTGTTTACACATGCATATCACACATTATCTGATTTGAGCAGGAAAGCACAGAGCCGACTGTACTTCCTCAGGAGGCTGGCGTCCTTCAACATCTGCAAAAAACTGCTGCTGATGTTCTACCAGTCTGTGGTGGTGAGCACCCTCTTCTATGCGGTGGTGTGCTGGGGAGGCAGCATCAAGAAGAGGGACGCCTCACGACTGGACAAACTGGTGAGGAAAGCGGGCTCTGTTGTGGGCACACAACTGGAGAGCCTGACATCTGTGGCAGAGCAACGGGCGCTGAGCAGGCTCCTGTCAATCATGGACAATCCACTGCATCCACTGCACAGCGCCACCACCAGGCAGAGGAGCAGCTTCAGTGACAGGCTGCTGTCACTGTCCTGCTCCACCGACAGACTGAGGAAATCATTCCTCCCCCACGCCATGCGGCTTTTTAACTCCACCCGGAGGAAATAACTCATTATACACATACTGCAATACTGGTAGATAACACGTAAGGACTGGAGGGGAAGGGGTGATTCCATGAGGCTGGATCAAGTCTGACAGTTCCTGAATTCCCAGTACCGGGCGTCAGGTTCTGTCGACGGTCTTGGGGCTCTAGTTTCCCGGCGCAGCGCGGGGTGGCGCAGTGAGGCGAACCCCGCGCAGAGCTAGTTTCGACCGGCGAAACGGGAGAGGCGGACAGTGTCCAAGTTTCGCAGACGGACTTGCGCGGAGATGGGAGTGGTGGCGCAGCGGGGGGAGGTGTCAACAGATTCAACTTGGCGCAGTGACAGTTTCGTGCCAAAAGGCTTCGCCGAGGTGCGCCAAAAGCTCACCATCTGAAACCACGTCTACTTTCAGCGCAAGGCGGAGCGGAGCCGGCGCAGTGGAAGTTTGGCTGACAGGCGCACATCACCAAAACCTCACAATCAGCACAAACGGTGCCAATCTCCTTTGATCTGACATCAGCTGTGACGGGACAGTTGATATGGAGATATATGTATGTGCTGATTGTGATCGTAGCATTGAATAGTGGTTTTTTTCGGTATTTATTGCATTGTTCATGTGTCTGACATTCCGGAAGCCTGCCTGTGAGGTTTTGGTGACGTGTCCGCACTGCTCGCCGGTCTCCGCTCCGCGCCTGTCTCCTGAGCTCCGCTCCGCCTGCAGCAGTAGACCTCCATGTCAGCTGTGTAAACTTTCATTACGCCTTCGCGCAGCGCATTTTAAAGGCGAGGACAGGGGCTCATTTGATTGGTTACATGTGAATCGGCTGTGTCAAACCCACTCCACGCCTTCTCTCCTCCCTTGCGCCGGTAGGAGGGACGGTGGAGTACTTGCGCCACCGAGAACGGCGTGCCAAACTTGGAAAATCCGCCTGGCCACACCCAGTTGGCGAAGCGCATCTGCGCTACGCCCCCGCCTCGCCTGGTCTGCGAAACTAGAGCCCTTCTGTTTAAATTGTTCATATTCCTATCTTTTTATAATCCTTGTTTATAGTGTTTATATTGCTTACTGCTATTTATCATGTGTATACTGTATATTTCTTCTAAATTTGCACATTGACCTCCCTCTATGCACATTTTATACACCCATGCACACGGTTTTTTCTGTTTTTTTTTGTTGCACATTGCTTTTTGCACACTGGGTTGTACTTAGGTTATTCTGTTGTACTTAGATCTTATTCTTTATTTTTATTTTCTTTATTTTTTTTTATTTTATTTACTTAATCTGTAATCTGTAGATACTGCTGAAAAAATGTGAATTTCCTACGGGATGAATAAAGTATCTATCTATCTATCTTGATATGCGCTAATAAGGAATATAAGGAATAAATGCCAGAAGAGCCATTTAAACAGTGAATTAAAAGGTTAATATATATATAGTAATCTTTTTGTCTGAAAGTAAAATTTTGAACCCCTTTCCCCTGTGTGTTAAAAACAGTGTTTTTTCACCAATGGGATTCCTTGGGACTTTTTTTCCCCTCACTCAGGACAAACTGAGGATACAAAATCAGTTCAGTTTGCTTCTCTTGCAATTTGTCCGAGGTTTTTTCATAAAACGACTGGACTACCTGGGAAGTAGGCTGTAATGTCGGCCGTGAAGCATCGTGGAGGTGTGTCCTGCAAATGAGTCAAAAATAGGCTGGATCGGTCGGCTGCATTATCAGGACGCTGCGCGGTGAAATTGAATTGGGACAGCACTTGTCGTGACGCCGTGACGTAAGCAGCCTACAAATACGACCTAGGCAGCGTACAGCCTTTGAACTGAGACAGAGCCTCTGTTTCTTCCTCCAGGGTGGACCATGGTGGAGAGCAGTGGCTGAAACCAGGACTGAGGAAGTGTAAGTGTGGATTTAATTTAATTTAATTTATAGTAACAGGGACAGTGCACATTAATGAACATTTCTGTAAATGCACCAGAATTTGCCAAAAGGCTATGTTGAGAATAGTGTGTTTCTGAATATCTGCTGGGACCTCTCTGCCCTGGACAGCAGCTCCGGGCAGAGAGCAGACTGGACACACAGATTTCTTGTTTTGCCTTTTATACAGGGAACTTTGGCATTACAGATGAATGGAGCTTTACAAAGTTGTGAGTGGATAATCTTTGTGCCTGACTGAAAAGAGAAGGACCTGCGACGTCCTGAAAAGTGCCTGAACAAAATGTAATCCACGTATGCTCCTGCTAACAAAGGCTGAGAGGGGAGGAGCCACACCATGAACAACTCTGTCAGTCACACACACATCTGCATACCTGAGCAGGTTTTCCAGCTCAGGAACTTCTATTTCCTTCAAAGTGGGCGCTGGTGGAAGTGATGCGGCCTCTTATCAAGAGTCTCCAGTGTTTGTTTCTCCAATAACTGTAGTGGCTTCAGCAGGTGGGCGGACTGGCCATCTGGACGTTCTGGAGAATACCGGCCGGCCGGTCTTTTTTTTTTTTTCCTCCCCTTTTTGCTTGTAATCTACTGTTGTTCCATGTCCAGACCAATAGGTGGCAACAATGCGCCGGTAGGCCCTTAGATGCGCAGGCTTACTCGCCACTCAGCCGTGTCAAAGATACTCGTGGTAGTGTGTGCAAGTTGAGATGACTAGAGAGAGACCATCAGGGCTGCCGCTCCCTATACGCAGACTACGCTTTTGGTGGGCTTTTGGTGACTGAGGCAGGGCTCTCAAGTTTCACGCATTGGGAGAAGGGTTGTTAAATCATTTGTGTGCATTTTAGTCATTAACATTTTACACTGACATTAAAAACACTCTTTTGGTAGTAAAACAGTAAAGTAATAGAGTAAAAGGTAAAAAACAGAATTTCCAAAACTTTAAGGGAGGGGGGAGAGGGTGAGTTTTCATGCATCCGTTGTTTTGGGCCGGGCTTAGTCAAAGTCCAGGGCTGTTTTTTAGTCCGGCCCTGGGCTTCAGTGCTGTGGAATCAGCCTGTGAGCAGCTTGTTAAAGCACAGCTAATGTGAGAGAGGATCACTGACTGCAGCAACATCTTAGCAGCTTGACTTGACATGGAGTTCCTCATGAGCCTCAAATTCAACAAACTCAGTTTGACTCTGACAGACTTTTTTTCCCCGAGCCTTGAAGGAGAGATGGCAGTCGATCGTAACGCTGAGATCCTTCAATTCTGTTGCGACTTGTTCCCACTTCTGTTTGACTCCTGAACACAAAGCAGCAAACATTCAGCTGTTTAGATGCTGCAGCTGCAGTTTCTGCTGTTTGTTCTCAGCTGCTTTTACCTGCTGAACCAAACCAAATCACATTTGATGGGTCACAGGTGTAGCCTATCACCATAGGCGGCGCTAGGGCATCGGGAATGGGGAAGCTAAACAACAAAAAAAATGTTACCCAGCAGCAGCAGACTGACGCTTAAAATAATAAAGGCTCCATCTTGCTAACATGACCCAATGAACCCTATTTAACTGAGCATTACACTCAAAATTACAATAATATTTCATATAGGCTAGGCTGATATTGCTGATGTCATCAAACTGAGATGGCGCAGCAGAATAATTCATTCATTCTTTACACAGATTAATACTCATTGGCTACTGTAGTAGCCCATATTAATTCATTAATTATAAAACGGGTGCTTCCCATCCTTAAATGTGATTGGCTGAGCTGCGTTCCATGCCGTTGTAAAATCAGTGTAACCCACTGGCAGACCGCAGCACAAAATATCCCTGCGCCACTGTAAACGGACAGAGCGTTGCCTAGCAACCAACTACTCTGCGCTCCACTTCCTCGTTAGGTCACATTTGTCTTTTGTAGACTTTTGTCAACAAAATGTCAGACTTTGTGGTGAATTTTGATTTGCTGGGTGGCCTGAGCCTGGATGAGTGGTTGGAGGAGCTGCTTGGTGTCTGTTAAAAGACGCTGAATTCACCACCAGCAACAATGTTTTCGCCGGTGTGGTAAAGAAACTCCGCCGAGAAGGACGTGACAAATCTTCCCACCACCAAGCCATAACCGAGGCAGACTGCCAGAAGATGAAGCACTTTCAGGCACCAAGCTCAGACACACCTTGGGGGCTTGTCTGTAAAGTCTGGTTTGATGTGCAGCTTCATATGGGACGCAGGGCGAACGAGGGCAACCGCTGATTAAAGCCCGACTCCTTCAACATTCGCCATGACGAAAATGGCCTAAAATATGTCACCCTGTCTTTCAACGAATGCACAAAAAATCTCAAAGATGCTGCCGAAAAAACATAGAAAGTCTGAGGGGATTCATATATGAGCAGCCGGGTAACCCACTGTGTCCGGTGGCCTCCCTGGAGAAATAGCCTACCTCTCCCTGCTGCCTCCTGATCCTCCTGCCTTTTATCTCCACACAAAGTGGACACAGTGGGCTCTAGTTTCTCAGACCCGGCGAGGCGGGGACACAGCACAGCTGTGCTTCGCCAACTGGGTGTGGCCAGGCGGATTTTGCAAGTTTGGCACACCGTGCTCGGTGGACTCCACCATCCCTCCTGCCGGCGGAGGGGAGGAGAGAAGGCGTGGAGTGGGTTTGACACAGCCGATTCACATTTAACCAATCAAATGAGCCCCTGTCCTCGCCTTTAAAATGCGCTGGGCGAAGGCGTAATGAACATTTACACAGCTGACATGGAGGAAGAGAGCAGCAGCAGCAACACACACTCAGGACAAAGAGGCCAGTCTTGACTGCTGGAATGTTGCTGGAGCTTCCATCCATCCATCCATCCATCCATCCATCCATGCATCTATCCTTACATTCGTCTTCCTCATTCCCATCTTTCCATGACCTACCTGCCTCACATCTCTCTTTTTCCAGCTCTCTCACCGTCTGTTAAAGTTATTGATTTTTACGAGCAAATATAAATTTAACTGTGAAGCCCCCATTTTTAATGAATGTTTTTACCTCAAAGGATAATCCTCGCCATATTCAAATAAATAGCCTACATGTTTGTTTTGCAACTTTCAACTCCATCACTTACCCCAATGGCAAATTTCCTTTGGCTTGGATGTGGCCCAAATGAACAGCAAAGATGTGGCCCAGTTACAGAAGTGAATGACGGCCCATATCTGGCCCAGGTATATGAAAGCTGTGTTTGAACCATAACATAGCCAGACCTCTGCCACAGCTGGACCAACACCAAAAGATCATATGGCTTACAGCTGGGCCTCATACGGCACGCCTGTATGGCTGAGTTCTGGTAAAGCCTAATGGCTCTTATGTGGCCCACATGTGGCTCACAGACCAAAAGCCAGATTTTACCCAGAAGCTAAACTAATTTACACCAAACCTTTTACCTGGCTCACTTTCGGAAGTGAATGATGGGCCACATCTGGCCCTAGGGTGTATTAGCTTTAACTGAACCATAACAAAACCAGACTTCTACCAGGAGTGAACTAAATATGGTCCTTATGTGGCTTTCATATGGTTGACAGAGTGACATTACTTGAAGTGAATGACAGGTCTGCTGGCACCAAATAACAATAATAATTTTAGTGCAATATGAGCAGTGATTAAGTTGCCCTGTATATGGATCATTTTAACCATCCATGATATGTATGAAAATGAAACACACAAGTTTTGCTTCAGTTTTATTTCACAAAATGTAGTGCAAACAAAAATGAACAGTACAAAAAATATGAACAGTATGTAACTATAAATGAACAGTTTAAATTGAGCTGAACTGTCAGCTCCAGCTCTTTTCTTTTCATTAGCAGTTTTTTCTCTCTTTTCTCCCACCATCTCTGTCACCAGCCAGATGAAGCCATGTCTGAGACTGAGGAAGTCACTGGGTTTCTTCTAACAGCACCTTCACAATGCAGAACATTAGAAAGAGTAGTGTTATTGTAGCTTTTGATATAATGTAATGCACTGCAAATTTTCAAAAAGTTTTTATATTTCATAAACTGTATGTATGACTTTCAGCTGAATCAGTCAGTCACTTGTCAGATGCATAGAGAGGGAGGAGACAGGCCAAGGAGTGTCACCTCTCACGTGACACTGGTTGCATCACTACAGAAAAGTACTGTGATTGGTTCGTTGCGGCCAGGGGATTGTGGGATTTGTAGTTCTTGAAAGACCACACTTAAGCTAGGTTACTCGCTAAACCAGTCTCCCGGTCCGCACACACACTTTTGAGGGCAAAGGCGAGTGAAATGTTTGCACTAAGAGAAGCACATAGAAACTGAAAGATGGCCACTCGACCATATATTCATGTTGGTGGACGGGCAGAGGCGCCGCGCATAGATCTCTGGCTTCATTACTCGCTAACGTTAGCAGCTAATCACCACTGACACGCCTCAGCTGCGTTAGCACCCAACGTTAGCAGCTAATATAATTTATATACGGTATATAAATTATATTAGCTGCTAACGCCCAGTGTGGTATTACCACAGTGGCATTAGCAGCTAATATAATTTATATACGGTATATAAATTATATTAGCTGCTAACGCCCAGTGTGGTATTACCACAGTGGCGTTAGCAGCTAAGCAGCTAATATAATTTATAAACCACACGGGAGCTGCGTTAGCTGCTAATATAATTTATAAACCACACGGGAGCTGCGTTAGCTGCTAATATAATTTATATACCACACGGGAGCTGCGTTAGCTGCTAATATAATTTATATACCGTGCTTCATATGGCTTCATATAGACACAGGTGCTGTGTTAGCAGCCAATGTTAGTAGTGCTTAAAGTTAGCGACCGCTTTTAGCAAAATCTGACATTAGAGATCATTAAAGTTGAATCAAACATTTTCATCCTAAAAGCAGCAGGCTTAGCGAGGATGCTAACGCAGCCATAAGCCTGTGTCTAGTCACCGCCTTCACACGTCTTAAAGAAGAACAGACTTCTGTTTGGCTAATCATCTTATAGTTTTCTCCTCCAAAGACCAAAGGTTTTGTGGAACCATAACTTAGTGAGAATAAAATCTCCATTTATTATCATTAGTTCAACAAAATTTCAAAGGTTTAAAATTCACTTACCAAGCCAGTTGAAAGATGAGAGGAGCCAGGGGAAAAATTAGGCAAATAAGGTCCTGGTCATGTGCTGCAAAAGCCTCCACTCTGCCACCTGGGCAGGTGTCAGAGTGTATGGCCAAACTGAAGGTTAGGATGTGGCCCACATGTGTTCTGCCATATCACATTTGCCAGTTACAAGTCAGGTGTGGCCCAAAAGTAAAATCTATTATCTGGGCCAAGCGCTTCAATTACAGAACTGTCCCAGAGGAGAAATCCCCTCCATTTTTGAAGGTATGGCCAAACCAATGTGGTTATGATGTGGCCCTCATGTGTTTTGCCGAATCACATCTCAGCCAGAGGAACCAGCTAGATGCCACATGTGGCCCAAAAGTCAATGCTATCAGGCTACTGATGCAACAACACACTAGAGATTAAAACAAAGGTTGAAGTTTTTACATTCGCTGTTCTAAACGCCCAGAGTCTGGCAAGGAACTGATGCATTTTACATTTTCAATTTGTGTGGAGTCAGGGTTTCCCCTAAACAAAAAATTGGCACCGGACAACGTGACCGACAGGTTTTCAATTTACCGGACAAATGTTTGAAATTCCGGTCAAATATTATCTGGATTTATTGAGCTTAAAATTATGTGCAGGCTATATAAGAATATCAAGGCATGTCAATTTATAGCGTAATCTTTTTATTGAAAAGAGGCTGTATCAAATTAAATTAGTGCCGTCAACTGACTCACGTGCGTAGCTTCTAAAATAAATAAATAAATATTGCACAAGCTTGTGCTCTTTTAACATGAACATTGCATACAATTGCAAACAATTGCAACTACAATTTGCAAACAAAAAAAAGCTCATACCATTTTAATAACGCGGCGTGCTGCCAACTTGAAATCAAATAGATGCAATAAAAACTTAATTCAGCAGCTGAAGTAAAATCCAAAGTCTCAAGTGTCTCTCCACAACTTGCAATGTGCATCAGTCTTGTGACCAGTGGCGGCTGGCCCATAGGGGGCGCTGGGGCGCCGCCCCTCCAGACGTGGAGGGGAAAAATCTCTAATGTATATATTTACAAATTTTATCATCAGTGTCAATTTTACTTAATAGTGTGTGCCTACATGCAATCTGAATAATTTAAACAACATTTACACCAACTGACTCATTCAATCAGTGGTGAATTTCCTCCCACAGACTGTATCATTTCTCTTTAGGGGCGCTTTTCAAAGCGCCCCAGACCTGCAGCTAAATAGCCAATCCGGTTATGGTTGCTAGGGGGAAATGATGAATAATTGGCCAATCAACGTCGCCAAATTTAACGCCGTAGGGGCGCTGGAAATGTCGCCCCTACGTCCACGTAAAATGCGTGAAGGTTTCGGATTGCTAAAGCTACTTGAGGAGCCAGCGATCATTGTTTTTCATAGTGAGATTCCCAGACTTACGGCGCCCTACGAAAAAAAAATACCGCGAGGAGTGAGTGAGAGAGATAATGGCGGCGACGATGACAGGAGTTCAAGAGCAGCAGCTTCCACCAAATTCGGTGAGATCCTTATTAAATTACCCTTTTGCGAGAAGGACGGTAGCGGAAAAAATCCGCGTTAAGGAGCTGGGACACGACAAGCCCGAAATCAACATCCAACAGAAAACCAAGGAGAAAGCTACATCCTATAGCAGGACTTTTTGTCGGAGCTGGTTTCAGTGCAAGCCGTGGCTGACAGGTTGTGGAGCAGCCAGTGCACTTTTTTGCTTCCCCTGCATCCTTTTCAGAAGTGACAGGTATGATTCAGCGTGGACACACACACAGACAGACACACACACAGAGAGAGAGACAGACCCAGTGAGAGAGACAGACAGGGATGCAAACAGCGCGCCGAAAAGCGCAACTCGCTTTTTGCCTGGCCATTTGGGTGAATTTCATGGACATTTGGGTGACTGTTTCTAACTCGGAATTTGACATAATAACAACGGCACCGGCACCGCACGAGCCAAAAGGCAACACCCACAAGGCAAAGAAACTTTCCAGGCTACAGCAGTGCACTGACATAGATTATTACAAAGTGAAGAGGTGCCACTCGGCTCTAGTTTCACTGGCTAACAGCAGCACACTGGCTTAGCGTGTCTATTCAGAGAAGAGGTATCACTTTGGCTTATTTTTCATATTCAATCTGTGTTATCACATGCATGCTACTGCTCATTCATTGGTGTTTGAATTGTTAGGTCTGTTTGATAAGTAATTTACATTTTTAAAACAAATGATAATCTAACATATTGTTAAATTATTGGAGTCAAGCTTGCTGGTAAACATCTACTCCTTCAAGATAATTTATTATGTTCTACAACTCATAATACTACATACCTAGTGTTTGAGCAACATATCTCCTCTGTGCTACAAAAGATCCGCCGTAACCCCCTGTTGTTCTGTTGTGTTTGTGACATGCACTGACAAATTTTGCTGCTTCTATGGCACTGATGCTTTTTTCTTCAAGCAAATTTTGCATTTTTTCTTGATCAGATAGGGTAAATCATCTGATTATGTTTTAATTTTTGAAAAGAACTTTGCTGTAAACTCACTCACTCACTGTTGATTTGTATAGATTCAGCTGAAATCCCTTTCTGTAAATTTATCTCATTATTGTATTGTATTGTATAGTATTTGATAGCATAAAGTCTAATATAGCTGTAAATTGTTATTTTATCTTTGAAACTGTTGATTTTGAGAAGGAAATTAAATATTATTGTGGAACTGTTAGTAATTTTCCCACTGTTCATTTGAATGCTTATACTAGACTAGGCAGGGAAATGTGTTGGCACACCAGCCCCACCAAGAATTTTTTTCACCAGCCGCCACTGCTTGTGACCTTGTTCTCCTCCAGGCGACTTCGCTGAGCTGTTTTGATCTGGTTCTGCAGAGAAAAACCTCTCTCTCTCTCTCTCTCTCTCTCTCTCTCTCTCTCTCTGGTACACCGGAGACAGGGATCACGCAGTGTTTTTTTTTTTTTTTTTAAATAATAATAATAATAAATAAAATTACGTGGAAATTGACTGTTTTAATAAAATTCAAATTGTGAATATTTTCATCGGACATTTACAAATTACAAATTAGTCCAGTGATTACCGGATAACGGAAACCCAGTGTGGAATATTTATATATATGGAAGAAGAACTGGAGAAGACATGGTGGTGCAGTGGTTAGCACTGTCGCCTCACAGTGAGAAGGTCCTGGTTCGATTCCCACCCAAGGTCCTTTCTGTGTGGAGTTTGCATGTTCTCCCTGTGTCTGCGTGGGTTTCCTCCGGGCACTCTGGTTTCCTCCCACCGTCCAAAGACATGCAGGTCAGGTGAATTGGAGAAGCTAAATTGTCCCTAGGTGTGACTGTGTGTGGATGTCAGTGTTTGTCTGTCTGCCCTGCGATGGACTGGCGACCTGTCCAGGGTGTCTCGCTGCCTTCGCCCTATGAGCGCTGGGATTGGCTCCAGCAACCCCCCGCGACCCTAGTGAGGATAAGCGGTTTAGAAGATGAATGAATGAATGAACTGTGTAGTTAACAGGAGCAGCTCTAGACACCATGACTGGAAAAAAGACATCACCGTACTGGACACATTGTTTGACTGACAGGTGATCAGGTTGGGTTTCCATGACGCTGCCAAACGGTGCCAATCTCCTTTGATCTGACACGAAACTGTCACTGTGCCAAGCTGAATCTGTAGACACCTCCCCCCGCTGCACCGCCACTCCCATCTTTGTGCACCTCTGTCTTTGAAACTTGCAAACCGTCCGCCTCTCCCGTTTCGCCGGTCGAAACTAGCTCTGCACGGGGTTCGCCTCACTGCACCACCCCGCGCTGCACCGGGAAACTAGAGCCCAGTGTGACAGCGCCGATGTGTGGTAAATTAACAGTATACTTTTATTATTATTGTTATTGTTACAACCGATGTTAGTCATAGGCCTACATCTGAGCAAAAACGCACCTGTCGCCAAACGCACACCACCAAAAGAGGAGTCCAAACATAACTGAACACTATTTTAACAATTGCACTATTAATGGAAATATCCAATTCAACATTAACGAGCCCAAATAGCCTGATGTGACATGATGATGGCACTAGATGAAAAAGCAATCTTAGCGTCTGTGTTGCTTGGCAACCATTCTGTCCACTCTATCTTGCTTGGTGGAAGAATGAATAGTTCTCAATTTTATTGTTGCATTATTACCAATAAATTATTGATTTTTTTTTTCTTGTGTGTTTATTTTATGGGCTATATGTAGGGTAACCGTTTTATATCAGAACGCCCCTCAGCGAGGGCTGGGCGATATACCGAAAATTTACCGATACCAAAATTTATGACGATAACTGACGTCACTTTGCTCATGTCGGTCTGTTCGGTATTTTAAAAAAACAAAATAAAAGTCGTCTTTGTCTTTTTTGGCTGTGTAGGCAGGCATGTTCATGTCCCTTTAAGACGCTGTACTACGTGTCCAGCGTGTGTGGTCACGTGACTCCACCCCTCCAGTCTGCAACAAGAAGGGAACAGTGTTGCCAACTTGGCGACTTTCTCGCTAAATCTGGCGACTTTCCAACTCCCCATGGTGACTTTTTTTGTCAAAAGTGACTAGAGACAAATCTAGTGACTTTTCCTGGTGTTACTGGAGACTTTTCTGGTATTTTGGAGACTGAAAGCTCGTGTCGTTCCTCTGCAGTTCCTGTTCTCAGCGAGCAGCGGGTGCTGCCGCGAGCCCCTCCCCCGCCCCAAAGTCCTCCCAGGCGGTCACAGCCTCCAGCTGCAGTCAGGAGAGGAGCAGAGAGGAGACCCACCACTCCGCCTGCAGGCAGCAGATGAATCACACATGCACAAAGCCGCGTTGATCGCGCCCTTATTCCTCTCCTACAGCGCCCATTACAGTCCATTACAATCACATGGAAATCGCAAATTATGCAAATTAGGCGATGACGTCATTTGGCGACTTCTAGCGACTTTTAGGAGAGCCAATAGCTGCTTTCCTTACTGAGGAGTTGGCAGCACTGGAAGGGAAAGAGACGCTGAGGATGGAGGACGGCTCAAATGTAGAAGCGGCTCGAAGTCGATTCAGTCGAGGACGACTTGCTTATCATATTTTATACTTTAAACTTGGTTTGACTGTCAGTGGTTCAATAAATTTAACTTAAAGTATTTCATATGTATTTTCTTCAGTTATTCTCAGACAGAGTTAGAGTTGCACTTCTCAGGATGCAAACTTGTCGCCTTTCGGCTCCAATCTCTGTGTTTTTGGTCAGTCGGGTCGTTCACGTGAATCGTGTAGTTTGGAAGAGACGCCTGGCCTCCGAGTCCCATGGAAAGTTTTAACGTTAGTTTGAAGGAACCGCCTCACGTTAAATTAGACCTTGTATAACGTTATGCTTCGAGCAAAGTGGCTAACGTTAGTTAGCAAGACAAGCGGGCCATATGATGCTGGAATGTCCATCAGCAAGATAGCAAACTAATTAGCCAGCTAACGTTAGCTAGTGCTAATGGTAATTCCAGCATGGTCTGCTTGTCTTGCTAACTAACGTTAGCCATTTAGCTCTAAGCATATGCTTGCTATGTAAGGGCCTAGTCTTCCAGCTAACTAGCAACTCCCGTTATGGGGGAGGGGGGGGGGGGGGGGATCCCCGGTTTCCCCTTGATGTGGGGCGAGTCGGGTGGGGGTCCGGGGGGTATGTGTAATGCGGGGCGAGTCGGGTGCGGGTCGGGGGGGTGTGTGTAATGCGGGGCGAGTCGGGTGGGGGTCCGGGGGGTGTGTGTAATGCGGGGCGAGTCGGGTGGGGGTCCGGGGGGTGTGTGTAATGCGGGGCGAGTCGGGTGCACTGCGGGACCGCGTCTTCCTCCAGTGCCTTTTTTTCCTTTCGCCCTTTCCGCACCACCTTTCCTCTTTTTTCCTGGATTTGGGGAATTAATTTCTTAACTTGCGCCTCCTCTCCTTTCCTCCACAGACACACACACACGAGTCGCGACACCACCTCCTCAACTCGCTGCCTGTGTTTACAGTGCACTCGGACTGTTGGGGCGGGTGTTCATCAAAACAAACCAATCAGGTCTTGAGCTCTTCACAGGCTGCTGGCCCCTGATTGGCCTGTCCGTCTCTCTGACTCAAAAAAAAGGTCAGACTGGCGAGGCAGCCGGACCAGACCGGCCTGACAGCTGATTGGCTGATGACCTGTCTGAAAAAAAAAAAAAAAAAAAGACAGACAGGCCACCAGGCCAGTGACAGGCCGGCGGTTCTCCTGATGTGCAGTCCGGGCCTGGCAGCAGTAACACTTCATGTCTGTTCTGCAGGATGAATGTTTTCTTCAGCGGCTGTGTTCATGGTTTTGACAGCAGAAATATTTCA
>NC_043992.1:40406365-40458865 GCF_902150065.1 Myripristis murdjan | reverse complement strand
AAGAACGACTCAAAACTGAGCCTGACAACTGCTGCAGCAAAAAAAAAAAACTATGATGCCTACTCAAAGTCCATTAGTTTCCTCAAAAGGTGCTCATATGAGGGTTCATTGTTGTCGCTTCCTGGTCTTTGAGCCTCTCTCAGGATTGATGCCCAAGAAGTACCTGTTACAGTTTTTTTAAATTGCTAAAACACATTTCACAAAACTTTCCTCCATTTTCCTAAAACTCTAAACACAGCACACTTTTCTAAAGCTACATACACAAAACCACACCTTCTCTTTTCAAAACTCAAACTTTCACACCAAAACAGCTGCTCAAAGCCTGCAAAAATTTAAACACTATGCGCATCATTACACTCTCCAACAAAACAAGTGAAAACACAATGTTCAGTGGGTGACAATGTTCTTTTTATGTTTTTTCACAACTGCCAAAGCACATTTTTAGAAACCTTACAGTATCTGTTCTCAAAATATGTTACTGTAGAGTATTGGGCATTCACAGATTTGTGTGTTTCATATGTACAGTATGTAAATCTACAGAAAATACAGTATGTACACTACTGTACTGTATCACAACTCAATGCAAACACTACAGAGGATCCATTACACACAACAATACTCATTGAAAACAATGTTCAGGATGTGATGTTTTTTTATTATCATTATTATTATTATTGTTATTTATGGAACTATACCACACACACACACACCACAATCATTGTGTGGCATCATCAGCGCTGCAAAGCAGTTTTCTATTACCGTATTCATCTGAATATAAGACGATATTTTTTCCATTGAAAATGCCCTGAAAAAACGCCCTTGTCTAATATTGGGGGTCTAAGCAAATACACATGTATTGTAGCCTACTTGCATAATTATGTAAACCAGTAGCTGGCCTGATGCCGCGATTACCGGCGAATGGCCGCATTGCGCCGTCAATAATCAACCATGTTGTCTGTGTCATTGTCCGTTGTGCTGCTGCAGCCGCGTATGAACAAAAGTTGATTTATAATGAAAGGCATATATGGCAGTCTGTGTGCGCCGCTCACCCGTCAGATCCGGCAGACCTGACCGGTGCTCCCGTCCCGCCTGATGCTGACCGGTGCCACGGCCAGCACGCCTGATGGCGGCCGGTGGGTTTTTTATGCAAACAAGATTTTGTCCATATAAATAGTATTTTTTCCAAAAAAGGTATTTGTGCAGCCATCGAGTCCAACCGGATTATCCTGTGTGAAAATGTGAAAGTGTTTTCAGGTGTTCATAACAACAGTCAATACACTTGCACAGTATTGTACAGTAGTACAGTAGGCCACTGAGCAACACAGTATGTGCACCCACTGTACTGTGAACTGTGTACATGTACACTGTGTACGTTTGGAACCTTCAGCAAACTGTGCACGCTGAACTGGCTTTTATCCACCTTATTCCTGGGGGCACTACTGCAGATATGATTATGGGTGCAACTTCCGGCGCGATAGCAGAAGTAGCAGTTACTAAGTGTCTAATCAGTAACGGCAGCGGTTATTTCAAAACAGTCTAGTTAGTTTCTTAATTAATAAATAGTTAGTTAGTTAGTTAGTTCGTTAGTTCGTTCGTTCGTTAGCCAGTTTTCTTAACAAATTCTTAGTTTCTTAACAAATTGTCTTGTTTGTCTTAAAATGTCTCTTGGGAGCTCTGGCACCTGTTGTGCGGTTCGAGGCTGTACTAACAACCAGAGGAGGCTGAATCTGTGGCTTGATGAACAGTGTTTTGAACATGCTCCCAGAACAAAAAGGGAATGCTCCTGTGTTCAGCGTTACACTTTCCATCGCCTACAGACGAGGAAGCCAGAAGGATGTGGCTGAAAAACCTGAATTTGAAGAGACCCCCGAAAACATTGTATGTATGTTCATTTCATTTCGTCGACAAAAAGCCGACGGAGGAAAACCCGAATCCTACTTTGTAGCTGGGCTACGACAGACCACCAGATAAGAAACGCCGGGTCCTCAGAAGGGATGGAGGACCACACATACTCGAAAGGACCTATCATCTCTTGCAGTATGAGCACACCATCCCCAGAACTGTCACATCCTGTTGCAGATGGTATGTTACAGAGTGATGCAGACTCCCTCTTGTATACAGGAATCCCACTAGTTGAGTTTCACACCCTTGTTTCCTGCCTACAACCATTTGCTCCAACTACATCATCCGTGCCAGTGGTGGATCAAATCCTAATGACCTTAATGAAACTAAGACAAAACTTTGTCATGGCTGATCTAGCACGGCGATTTAAAACATCACAAAGTCAGGTCAGCAAGACTGTTGGACAGTGGATAGACATAATGTCTGAACACATGAAGGACCTTATTCCATGGCTGCCTCGTGAAACAATCAGAGCCACATTGCCACAGGCTTTTAAGGAACAATTTTCAAATACAGCCTGTGTAGTTGACTGCTCAGAGACTGTCCTGCAGAAAGCCAAAAATCTGGACTCTAGAAGCGAATCATACAGTCACTACTATGCCAGCAACACAGTGAAATATGTAGTGGCAATCTCTCCCTCTGGAATTATCATGTTCATTTCAGATGCTTATGGTGGCAAATGCAGTGACAGGTACATAACACAGAGCTCAGGGTTTCTGGACTACTTGCGTGCTGGAGACGAGGTGATGGGGGACCGTGGTTTCACAATTAGGGACCTGCTGGAGGAGCGAAGGGTGAACTTAATCATACCAGCATTCACACGCAAAGGAAGCCAGCTGACCAATGAGGAGGTCACTCACACACGACGCATCACTCATGCCCGCATTCATGTTGAACGGGCAATAAGGCGTCTGAAGGTGTACAAGATTCTTTCTCAAACAGTGCCAATTAACTTGGTACCAAAGATAGAAAAAATACTCAAGATCTGTGCTGGTCTAGTAAATTTAAGAGGTGAGCTTATTTCAAGTGAAAAATGAACTGTATTTCCTGTGTTAATTGTCTGTTTAGGTTGACATTAGTCTTGATTTTTGATTGGTGGTGCACAGTGATGCAAAAGAAAAGTAATGAAATGCATTAAGACTAAAGTAACAAGCAAAATGTAAGGAGGAGAAAGAACATTTATTTGTATTGAAATGTATGTAGGAGGTAAATATAAATAACTGTCAGAGAAATAAATACTTGAGTAAAGAACAGATAAATGAAAAATGTACCGTATTGACCCGAATAAAAGACGACCCTGATTTTAAGACGACCCCTCTTTTTCAAGACCCTTTTTTGAAAAAAATACTTTTTATATGGACATTCTGCCAGGAGCGGACTTACCATTCGGCAAAACTAGGCGGTTGCCTAGGGCCCCAAGTTCCTGAGGGCCCCATAAAACTCCTCATACACTTATGGTTAATACAGTTATTACTTATTTGCACGCATTAATTATGTTTTTGATTAAAATACTTTTGCTAAAATGCCAGCAGAATGCTTATCGTATTATGTGTGTCTCAGGGCCCCTGTTTTGTGTGTTGTCCTCTCATCTCAGAGGGCCCCATGCCTGCCTTTGCCTTGGGCCCCAAATTTCTTAAATCTGCCACTGCATTCTGCAACACCAGCCCATGCTAGCTTTAAACTCAGTGCGGGGTATTTTGAGCTCTGTGGCAGCTTCAAGTGCTTTCTGCTGCATCACAGCCCTTGTAACGGGCAGTCCTTCACTACGTTTCTCATTCACAAAATCGCACACCCTCCTGTCAGTCTCATTGAATCGACCAGTTTGTGGACCACGAAAAACTCTTCTCTGGCTGTGGGCATTTTTTAGCTCTTCTTTCTGAGACCGCCACCGTCTCACATTGCACTCATGGCCGGGGTTAAGGAGGATGTTTATTTACCTTAACAGTTTCGGAGGTAACTTCAGAAAGCGTCCAACTGACAGCCGGAGCGGCATGTCAGCTGGCTTCTACATTCAACCGGGTGGCGGCGCACACCGGCCGGCCCACCTGATGCCAGCTGGTGCCTCGGTCGGCACCGCGCCCACCCAGTCAGGTCTGCCGGATCTGACAGGTGCGCGGCGCACACAGACTGCCATATATACCTTTCATCATAAATCAACTTTTGTTTATACGCGGTTGCAGCAGCACCATGGACAGCGACACAGACACCATGGTTGATTATTGATTGCGCAACGCGGCCATTCGCCGGTAATCACGCCGCACATTAATCGATTTTGCGGAGGCAGGAGGAAAGTTGCATGATTTACGTTGTATCCACGTTCGCCCGCTGCGTGCGTGACCATGCATGTGCTCGTGCATGAACGCCCATACCGTGCTGGAGCACACCCCTTCCAACTGTGCCAGATCGGGGGAAGTGTGCTCTATTCAAGCACGGAACATATGCAAGTACAATACATGTGTATTTGCTTAGACCCCCAATATAAGACGAGGGCGTTTTTTCAGGGCATTTTCAATGGAAAAAATATCGTCTTATATTCAGATCAATACGGTACATAGTACAGTGTAGGGGTGGAAAACCGAACTGTGAAAAATGAACCATTCAATCAACAATCCACCCTGCAAAGTGCAGTGTTGCAAACACATCTGCTGTCCAAGAGACATCTAGCCAAACACTGAGCTAATGAATTAATGAATGTATTGAAGGTGTTTTTATGGTTGTTAATAGTCTAACTAGTCTAAGTAAACTTTTGCCTTTGAAAGGATCCTTGTTGATTTCATGTTGTTATCCCAAATCTTTGAATGAAAAAAAAAAAAAAATTTGGCAAGTGAGACAAAATGCAGAGAACATTGGACATGGTAGTGTTTTTTTTTTTTTTTTTTTTTCCTATGATGTTCAAAACAAACCGAGGTTGTGAGCCAAAAACTGCAATACAAACCGAACCGTTTCACCCCCAGTACAGTACAGAATTTGTTGTTATTTATTTATTGTTGTTTGTCTAACTTGCTTGGAACTTGTTTGAAACTTGCTTAATACTATAAACCAAGAAAAATGAAATTTGTTTTAGGTAGAAATATAAACTGTCTTGTATTTTGTAATATATCTGAGGGTGATTTTTTAAGATTTTGTGCTTTTAATAAAACTAAAAGCAAAAAGGCATCTGTTGTACTATTTTCTTTGAAGTGTTTACTACCTTTATACACTGCTATTTGTGTTTTTTATGTGTAATGTTACTACACCTAACACCTGTCATCTGCTTACTGTATTTTCAAAAGACTCAGGTATTTGGGGCAGAGCTTCATCTTCTTATCAACAAAGTCATCCACTAATCTTGGAAGCATGTGTGAACAATAAAAATCCTGCAGGTGTTTCACATGTACATCTGCATAGTCTTTGTCAAATGGCATGTCCAGCTCCAGGTGCTCCGTTGGTGTCCAGATGACCAGCTTGCAGCTCTGCACAGGCACATCATTGTCAGCTGTGTCTGGAAGAATAAATGTAATATAAAATGGGTTACAGTTTTCTAACCCTTTTTTTTTAAATGAAGGTTCACAAATATCTATCACATTAATTCACACACAAGTAGTGATATTTTTTGCCCACCTGGAGGTAGTATCCACTTGGTCCATTAGGGAAAATGACATAGTTCCCATCACTTGAGCATCTGATATCACCATTTGGCCCACTGAGAAAGTCTGCAATGGGACACTTCAGTGGACACTTGGGGCCCTATCTTGCGCCAGACTCCCTAAACCCGCTATTTGCGGATTTAGGATTTAGGAAGAGGCGTTCCCCCGTAAAAGTTGCTATCTTGTGCACCTCCCGCTATCCGCAAAACACCTCCGCTACCCGCTATATTATGCATAGGTGTGTTTTGGGCGTTACGCCAGTTAAACCAATCAGTGTGCCAGGTGCCATTGCCTTTAAGGGCAGGATGCGCTATCCTAAATCCTAAATCCTAAACCCACGATGGAGAGAGGGAGGGAGATTTTCTCAGGGCTTCTACTGAGGCTAAAGCAAGTTGGCTTTATATACATATTATATATGATATTATAGGCGAGTTAATTCGGGAGGTGGAGCCACATGTGTCCAAGTGGACGTGTCACAAGGTTGTACTGATTGAGTAAAATCCCGGGTCACACCACACACACACAAGAGGCAGAGGTGGAACTATGTGTAAACTAATTTATTGACAAGGTAGATTGGGCAAATAAAATATTAAAAATAAAAATATAGCACAGCTGCTGGCTTATGATAAAACAATAAAACGTGCTGGCGTAAGTGTCCAATTAAAACAGTCTTTCCTCTAAACAGTCTATATGAGTAATATACTCAGTCCATTCCGGCGGCGTCCCGGTATCAGTCCGACCGTGTGCGTGGCGAGGCTCCGTCGGGGCGCGCATTGAAGCCGCCTGGACGCGCTCTCCTAACAGCCCAAACTTTAGGGATAGCGGATAGCGGGTGGTCCTGACCACCCGCTATCCGCTTTCCCTAAAGTGTGTGCGCAAGATAGCAACTTTAGGGATAGCGCATGAAACACGCCCACGACGCACCTCCAGGCGCAAATGATGCAGTCGGCATAACGGATAGCGGGTAGCGGGTGGCGCAAGATACCGTTTAGGGATAGCGGAAGCTCCTAAATCCGCAATTTGCGGGTAGCGGGTCGTGGCAGCGGATAGCGGGTGGCACAAGATAGGGCCCTTAATCTGAAAGAGCTGTGTGGAGTCCAAAATTCCATCTGGGCTGGCTCCAAACCAGGGATGGTCAGGACACACCACCAGGCCTTTCCTCTCCACAGTGTGCCCCTGTCCTTCCATGAGCTGAATGGCTTTTTCCTCATTCTCTTTGCCATAATTTGTTGCTGTGTTGCCAGTGAAGGTGGGGTATAAGTGTTCGTTGAGGAATTTTTGTGGGTTAGTTCTGCTCCGTTTGGGGACTTTCTTTGCTGTGCTGGCAGTCAGTCGAAGCTTCCTTGCATCGTGCCACAGTTGTGATGCACTCTGCACTCGGGTCTCCTCGGTCAGCTTCTCTGTCTGGGCAGGGCTTAGCTGAACATAGGTCTCATAAAAAGTGAGACACTTTTTACAGGTTAGTGTTGTGCCATGTTCTGTATGGGGTATCTGTAGATCACCCTGGCTCTGAGAGGACTCATTACTCTCTACTTCTAACCTGTAGCACCGCTGAAGGAGACCATCTGTCTGCAGCTGAAATAATGGGGCCATCACAGAGGAACGGATGTGGGTCTTAAATTCTGCATGGTTTTTGAAAAGTTTGGGAGGGGCTTCTGCAGGTTAAACACTTACAGGATCTGGTGTTGATGTTGATGAGCCTGGATGAATGTGGTCTGCTTTATGACGTTTGAATTTTATATGCATCACCTTTTTCAGCTCTACATTCTTCCTTGTACCTGCATTCCACTTCCTCTGTACGTCAGTACAGGCTATCCCTGTCTTTCCCTCTCTGACTGCATTCTCAACCTACATGAAAAAATTGCCTGTTACAAAATGCACTCTGCAGCTCAATCAGTTAAAATTTATTTATATGTCAGTTACAAAGTGTCATTACAAAGCACATTACAATAATAAAATATCAGGACAATCAATATTTTACCTTCCACAGTATTGCAGCTGCGTGGCTGCAAGATCTCCCTGCTCCTGCAACACATGAGCACCCAGCTGTTTGTATTTCACCTGACGCTTTAACTAAAACCCAGGCCCGGTGATGTGGGACTTTAAGGCTCTGACTTGGCTCTATGTCTGCTTTCAAATACATAAGGTCGTGTCCCACCTCCTTTAACAAAACATGACCGACCTTGTTGCTGTGGAGGTACTGATACGCCTCAGAGCTTTTCAAATTGTTCATAGCTTCGCCGTCTGTGGCAACAGAGTCAATAAAATAGCTGAATATGCTTGTGTACGTTATCTTTGGCCACTTCTTCAGATCGTCCTCCCATCCCTCGAGAGTAGAAGGCAGCGGTATGATAATATTATCCCGTTTGAGGTGTGAAAGTTGATGTTCCCACATGTTTCATTTACCGATCGCTTCAAAAAAGATGATTAGCGTTGGCTGTTACCATGGTAAACGCCGGTTCCGGTTCAGCAGCGGAAGTCACACCCATAATTCGTGCAAGGGATCATGGGGGCGAGGAATAAGGTGGATAGGTGTGATCACATCATTTGCAACAAGTGTCTTCAATTTTGAGTTGTTATGTTTAATGAATGAAGCCAGGTGTGTTCATTGTGTTCAAATTTTGCTGACTGCAGGCAGCATTTATCCAGTTGAGTCATCATCCTTCATAATCTTATCATATGCACACTCAACAGTTACAGTTTTTTTTCGATTGCTAAAACACAAAAAGCAAAAATTAGGCACAATTTTCACAACCTTTACTTCTGTCCCCAATCGCTTGACTCAATTTGTTACTACTTTAGATTTCCTTATCATATTAGAACTCTGACTTTCCTTCTTTACACTCTGATGTCAATTTCACATCACCTTGTTGTCAAAACACAACACACAATTTTTCAGGTTTGCACACACTTCTCACATGAAATCTCAAAGCATCAATCGACAACACACAAATATTCAAATCTCTAAACTTTTGGGTCTGGCGAGCAATTTGCAATCAAGGACTGCAGCATAAAAGGAGGCTTGACCCTCTGTTTTGTTTGAGGAGCAATGGAGAACAGAAACAACAGTCAGAGAAGGAGAGGGGTACGAATGAGAGGAGGAGGTGGACGAGGAGGAATAGGAAGAGGAGGAAGAGGTGGAAGAGGACAAGGAGGAAGAGGAGGAATAGGAATAGGAGGAAGAGGTGGAAGAGGAGGAAGAGGAGGAGGAGGACGAGGAAGAGGAGGAAGAGGTGGAAGAGGAGGAAGAGGAGGAGGAGGACGAGGAGGAATAGGAAGAGGAGGAAGAGGAGGAGGAGGGGGAAGAGGAAGAGGAGGAAGAGGAGGAGGAGGACAACAAGGAGAAGCAAGAGAAAGAAGAAGGGGAATCCGAATCTCCAGTGAGATTGGTGCTACTGTATTGGACCATGTGCTCAACCATGGGCTGAGCATGAGGGAGGCTGGCCAGAGGGTCCAGCCAAACCTCAGCCGCTTCACAGTGTCGACCATCATCAGGACGTTCAGGATGGAGAACAGGTACGAAATCTATTGTCCGTGTGTATTGTAATACTGCATTCAATAGACTACAGCACTGTTTCCTAAACAGGGTTTTGGGACGCATTTGTGGGTCGCACACATTGTTTGGGGTCCCTTTATTCTTTGTTTCCTACATTTTGTTATTAATTATTATTATTATTATTTCACAACATTTAAGTAAAGAAAAATGATTCCAAGTAAACAGAGTACAAACATAAACCAGTTTAAAAAGAGGTATAAACAGTCTTTTATCAATAGGTATCTGGAAGAGGAAGGGTGTTAATTGGGAGTATGTGTAGGATGTATGTGTGTGTGTATGTGTAAGTATGTATAAGTATGTATATATATGAATAGATAGATACATAGATGCATAGATATAGATGTATGTATGTGTGTGTGTGTGTGTGTGTGTGTGTGTGTATGTACATGCATATATAGGTATGTGTATGTGTGTATACATGTATGTGTGTGTATGTATATATATGTTTTTGTATAGATGCATATGTGTGTGTGTGTGTGTGTGTGTATATATATATTTATGTAGGGATGTATGTATACATGTGTAAGTAGGTATGTATGTATGTATGTATATGCGTATGTGTGTATATATACAGTAGAAATTGCGCGTTATATGGGATTTATGCTGTATAATTATATGTATTTATATGTACAGCTGTATTGAATTATATAGAATCCAATTCCATCAATTATGATGAATAGTTAGAAAGGGGTAGGTATAAAAAAGTGTATACTTCTTCCTACTCCTTTTTCAAACAAGATACACCATGTTGTTTATCTGTTTCTCTTTTTGATGTCCTTTTTTGTATTTATATATGGAAAACGTACACATATATATTATATATATATATATTTTTTGTTGTATACTTGTTTGAAAATAAAATTCTTCATTCATTCATTCATTCATTCATTCATTCATTCATTCAAGAAAGCAACGTTTAAAAATAAAATGTTTTGTCTGAAAATGTGTGTGATGTTTTATGTTTGTCTATGAGAGAAGTGGGCATTGTCATTGATTCAGTGTGTTCCATTTCTTTAATTGTGTTTTCAGTTTTGCTCTTCAGTGTTCTGTACATGCTTGGTAGTGTTCAGCCAAAAGCTTAGTTGTGTTTATTCAATGAATGGTATGTGTGTGTCATGTGAAAATATGGCTGTGTTTACCAAATGAAAACACGAGTTCCATTTTGTGAACATGTTAAGAGATTTGATGGCAAAGAGTTGTTTTGCAAAGGGATGCCAGGGTTTAGCAATTTGTGTGTGATGTTTGGAGTTTTGTGTGTGCAGTTTTGAAAAAAAACGTACAGTTTTGAAAAACGTGTTTTAGCAATCGAAAAAAACTGTAACAGATTTCGGTTTGTTTTTGTACTTTTTTTTTTTTTTTTTTACTATATACAAGTGCTAAATGCACAGTTTGGTTTTGCAAGAGGAGTCTGAAGTTTTGTGAATGTAGCTTAAAAATTGGGTTTTGTGTTCACAGTTTAGAGAAAAGGAGAGCAACTTGCGAGAAATGTGTCTTAGCAATCGAGAAAACCTGTAATACTAAAATGAGGCCATATCACACTCCTTTGGAACATTATAAAATAAACAGGCTTCCTTCACAAAATGTGAACAGTGATGTGCACTGACGGTAACACTGCAATTATTCATTATTCGTTTAACCCTCGAAAAGCCTTAAGGGTCAAAACGACCACGAGTCTTTTTTCCGGGGTCCTGCGGCGCGTGGCCGAAGGGTCCGGGGGAAAGCGGGAGCGCTGGAGACTGCGACCGCCACCGCAGAGCCGAAGGCGAGGTATGGGCTTTACGAGGGTTAAGGGGCTTTCACATAGCGCGCGGTATGGGCCGCACTCTGCAGGTACAGCGCAGACGTGCGCAGAGCAGCACGCACGCGTGTCGCGCACGTATTTGGTATTCAGCTGCAGAAAAAAAATCTCACCTATAGTGGAAAGCAAAAGCATCATATATCTCTGCCAATTTTTAAACACATCTGGTTTTCCCAAATTGTTGGATCTCTCTCTCCATGATTGTGCATTTTTAATGAGATCAGGCAGGACTGCAGTCTGCTGTCCCACAGCTCTGCACACAGAGAGACAGCCACAGTGACGCTTTCCTCCATTGTTGTTTTGCCATTCTGCCAAAATCCGCCAGATTTTTTTCTGATTCCACTGTTCTCTCCTATTGGACTCGCCGAGGTGACGTCACAGGGCGCTGTGTCCAAGTTAAAAAAAAAATTTCAATTTGGGCACAGCGCGCACGGGCACCGGCACCAGCCTCTAGCTGCGCTCAGTTCGGTGCAGACTGCTGCGCCTTTGCCTCCTGATTCCTGGAGGGGGGGCAGACTCTCAAAAATACAGGACAAAGTGCGTCCCTTATTGGTTCAATCCGGGACGTGTGCTTTGGTTGGCAAATACGGGACGATTCCGTATTTCAAGGGACGGCTGGCAACTCTACTCTTCAGGTTCAGTGCCGAGTTTGGTTATGTCATGTGACTTACCAGGGAATATTTGAATACAAAATTTCACTGTAATAATACTGTTGAATGCTGTGAAATCCTTTTCTGATCAAACACTCTTTGGGCCAAACCTTAAACACTGTTCAGGAACTTTGACACAATTTGCCAAACTCATCCGCTTTTTTTTTGCTAAACCTTAAACACTCCCTCAGTCACTAAACACATTTCACACTGTCATACACTCGTGTTGCAAAACTGTAAACACTGACAGCTAAATGTGAACACAACTCCAACACAGCCATCACCTTTTACACACAACAACTCAAAACTGAACACACACGTTTCTAATGATGTGATCAGAGCGACTGGGCAGGATAAAGGTCAGTTCAGAGTGAACAGAGAGGCAGAGGAGGAAGAGTATGTATGAGAGGTGGTGGACAAGGAGGAAGGGGACGAGGAAGACCAAGAACTATCATCACTGATGACATTTGAGCAACTATCATACACCATGTCCTTGTTGATGGGATGACAAGGAGGGACGCAGGACAAAGAGTCCAACCCAGTTTGAGTAAATTTTGCCTGTGAGGTGGATGAAGTCCTCTGGCCGGACCCCCAACAAAGACATGATGTTGGAGAATGAATCTCAGTGACTTTGATTGTGCAGTAATGTACTTTTCATTTAGTTTTATTTTTTGTTATGAAAGTGCTGAATGTAGTTTAGATATTGCTTTGACTATGATATTATTTTGCTAAATGCATTTACAATAAACATTTTCTGTTACCTACACGCCCTGGATGCTGTGTCCTAAATTATTTGATGTAGTGTTTTACGAATGCTCTGAGGAGACTGTATTTTTACCTGCTGTGTTTATGACCTGAACACAGTGTTTGGTTTTGAACACAGGAGAACTGGTTTTGAGGTGATAGTTTGATTTGGATAGAAAAGTTTGGGGTTTTGTGAATGTAGTTTGAGGTTTTGGATTTGTGTTTAAGGTTTGGAGAAAATGGGTGGAGGTTTCAAGAAATGTGTTTTAGCAATGGGAAAAACTGTATTACTTTTATTAGTAATTTGTTACCAGCAGCCAAAAACCAACTATTAATTTGTTTTTACTTGATCAGTGACTCAAATCGACTGATCGTTTCAGCACTGAAAGGCAAACTTACTTTTCTTCCCCAGTCAGCTGTTTCTCCACGTCTCTGTGAGGAGTCTGAATTTTTATTACACATTTTTTCTGACCTTTTTGAACCTCGCCCCGACACACACCACATGAAAAAAAAGATTAAAGCTAACACTGACACGAATAAAAACTAAATTAAAATGAAACATTTTCAAGAAATAACGACTAAATGAAACTAGCAAACCTGCTGTAAAAATCTATTTTACAGTTTTTCTCAATTGCTTAGACACAATTCCTGGAACAACTCACCATTTTCTCAAATCTTCACACACAATTCTAAAAACTCACACCCAACGGGACAAACATCCAACTTCTGGGTCCCAATTAGTTTTTACCCTCAGACAACACACACAAGCTGTCGAAACACACACTACATGAGTGTTTGTTACACACTGGAGGGATTCATTCAAAACGCTGCCACCAAAATGTCCACAATAGGTTTTATTCACAGTATTTCCATATTCAGCACATACACAGGTTCATCAGCATCAGCAACAGCATCAGCATGATCTTGTCTCAGGTCAGGGTCAGGCCATAGTATTTCGTCAACATCACACATTATGTGATGTGGGAAATATCCCCTTGTGGAGCCAGTATGGCATGGCGGTGGAGGTGCCACGATGGCTAACAGCTGCACACACGGTGATGCTGCCTCCCCTCCGTCCTGGAACTTGTGTGATTGCTCGGTGTCCAATGATGTTGCAGCCCCTTTTGTGCCTTTTTGTCAGATTGAAGCCTGCTTCATCGATAAAGATGTACTCATGAGGGTCAGCCATGGCAGCCATGTCAAAGCTTCTCTACAGGAGTCAAAAACACACATTTGACTTCAAACACAGTACTGTGTGTATTGGAATGAAAGATGGGCCTTTACTCTACATACTATAACATTTCTGTGTTGTATAGCAATAACCTGCACATATTGGAATCGTTGCTCCTTCACCCGGTCAGAATTCCTCTCAAAAGGCACACGGTAAAGTTGCTTCATCCTCTTCCTCTTCCTCTTTGTTGTCCACCAGCCTCGGCGTGGTTGTGATCCACTGTTCCAAAGCACGTGAACATGCCTCCAGGCCTCCAGGCCTATTTACTGACCCACAGTTCTGATTGGTGTGTTAACAATTTTTAGGCTGAGTGTTTGCACTTGGAGAAAGGTGTGGTCTCTGAGTTTAGGTCATGATAACTTGAGTTAATTATATTGAGAGCGTGTGTTTGCTGAATGAACACATAGTGCAGTGAATGATTTATCTGGCCACTTTGCTGTAAGGTTTTACAGAAAGAGTTTTGAATATTGAAACATGTGGAAACAGGTGAATTGTGTTTATGGTTATGGGAAATGCTTGTGTGCTTCTGGGAAAGACAAAAAGGTTTGGGTTTTTGTGCTACAGGAACCAGTTTTTGTGTTTTAGCAACCGAGAAAAACTGTAATTGTGTGAAAATTTTCATTTTAGTGTGTAAACAACCGTAAAAACACTGTAAATGGCTGACTGACAGCAGTGAGTCTCATAAAGAAAAGAATGGAAAATGCTTTCTTTCCTGACCTGACTGCTCCTGTGTGGAGAGGAAACATTTCAGACAAAATAATTCTCAGCAGAGAATCACAGCCCAGTGCCACGGCTCTTTATTCTGGATTTGCTGCAGCTCAGATGAAGTGTATGTGACGACTGGACCAGCTGATTGTGACAGTCAGTTTGTTTTCCAGTCATGCTGAACTAGTTGTCCTTACAGCCAAAGGGTTTTGTGAGACAAAGTGACAGATGACAAATTATCTGCTGATGACTGATGACCAGAGCGGATTGTTAAGTCACTGCTGAGCCAAAATAATTACATTCAACACATACAACTGATTTATTTTAATGAAGTGGGAGCAGTTGTCCACCCACAGGCCTGCTGTACAGTATGCAGCCTAGGGAACAATCCTTGTCTCTTGGTATCATCAAGTTGGCTGGAGGCGCCACTGCAGTGTGAAAAAATCCCTACAGGACCATGTCAGAGTGGCTGCTGTCAGCTAATTCAAAGGATGTGGGGACAGCCGCCCTTCTTCATGCCTCCTGGTCACATATCATTACATTTCACTGGGCTTGGTTAAAGCCTGAATGGTTGCCGGGCAGAAAACAAGGCCTTCTTGTCTCCTTATTAGCTCATTAGATGCAGAGTGGTGTGTAATGAGTTAAAAAAAACACAACTTTAATTAGGAATAGAAGTAGATATGATTATGAAGCATGAGCATGTTTTCCTTCACAGTCTTATCAGTTTCCACAGCTATTCCTGACTCTGTGTCGCCCTCTGCTGACAGAACAGAGACACACACTGCGGCCTGAGGTTGGACTGATGTGGGACGCTCATGCAGTGTTGGAAGTTTAGTTGTTGCAGCAAGTTTGGGGTTGATATAATTTGTTACACAGATTTGGTGCAAAATTTAACCATTCTGACCAGTGGAGACTTGATCAATAGCATCAAGACACCGAGACCTTGAGGAACACCCCTGAAAAGTTCAGGATTTGATTTGATGTCAAAAACTTTTGACATTTTGAGATTTCTGTAAAAACTGCATTTCTCAGTGCCTGGATGTTGAGTGTTGTGTTGTGTTAATGTGTCAGAAACTGGCCCTTATTGTCAGTCCAGCTGGAGAAGCAGAGCTCCTCTGAACGGCCTCGCTCTCTAGTTTGTGTCTGTAAAGTTTGATGAGGCTGTGATTCTCCTAGAGGTCACTAGAGGTCATTTTCTCCAGCGACGTCCAGTTTGACAAAAGTCTCTGCCTGCAGTGAAATGGCTGCTATGGGGGCCAACATCATCACACAGGAATCAAATGTGGTTCATTGAATCCACAAGAGTCTCAGCTTTCCAGTCAAAGCCAACTGATGCAGCTCCAAGACTGTTTAGGCCCCAGTCTGCACACACACACCATTTTACAACAGGCCACAAGAACACATGTGGACTGCAGGCTTTGGGGCCCAAACTGGCCCTTCCTGTCTTGGTAAAGTCTTCATGTGTTGATAAAGGTGCCAAACTGACAATTAAACATCAACAGAGGTGAATTAAAATGTGTGCTGGAGTTTTCCTGACATCACTGAGCCAATCAGACGGGGTTCTGAGACCCCCACTAACAGAAGTGTGTGTGGTGTGAAGTCGTACTCTCCACACAGGAGGCAGCTCTCACTCCTCAGATCTGACACAGAGACACTGAGGAAGTCGACCACCCAAGCTTAGACTCAAACCCAACCCTAAACCCCGGGTACAGAGGCTGAGTGAAGGAGCTGCTGAAGGTGTGGAGGTGGATCAGTGAGTCAGAGGAGACGCTGTAGAAGGACAGAGAGCCAGCAGGCCAGTCCAGATACACTGGAGGAGAGGCTTCATATTTCTGTATATCCGTCATCGTGCCAGGCAGTGAATCTTCCTGCGAATCTCCTGCTGATTCCTCTGTAAGTCTCTGCTATGGAAACCTCTCCTTCACACTCGACCTCCCAGTAGCAGCGACCAGTCAGACCATCACCACACAGGATCTGTGGCCAGTGGTCAAACCTCTCTGGGTGATCAGGATATGGCTGCTCCTGGAGAGAGAAGGAGAGGGAACCTGTTGTGTTGCTGTTGTTGTTGTTGTTGTTGTTGTTGTTGTTGTTGTTTTCTGCTCATGTCAGTTTTTCAGAGCAGGAAAAGGAGGCTGAACATTTTGCAAATGAAAAGTAAAAACTGATGAAATCTGTGTTCAGCAAAGAGGAGAAGAAGCTCAACAGGCCAAAGCAAAAGTTCAGTCCATGTTTCCTGGCAGACAAAGGAATGGTTCCTCCACACTTTGAGGAGCTTTGACTAGTCTGAGGCTTCTGGACGCCCGTTTCTGTTTGGACATAGAAAAGCAGGTTTGTGCCGCTCCGTCCATGGAGGCTGTGATCCTGCCTCCCAGCTGAGGGATCCTGCAGGATCAGCCTGAGGCCGCAGGAAAAGCCTCACATGTTCAATGTCCCTTTTTCCTCAGTTGGCTTGAGAGCAAACGTGTGTGTGTGTGTGTGCTTCTCTGACAACACAGCAGAGGATCCGTCCAGTTCGGCTCTGCAGCAGCTGCAGCCACACGGAGCTTCAGGAAGCAGCTGGTGCAGAGGTTGCAGGTTCGATTCCGTGCTGAGGAGAAGCAAAGCTGACAGGTGGAAGGGAAGGCGGCACTCTGACGTTTATTTAGAGAGTTTGTTCTTCACATGAAGGAAGAGGAAACTGTTTTTTCAACCCGCTGATGAAAACATCTTTTCTACTTTCACTTTCAACTTCAACCAGATGAAGAAGGACGAGTGTGTGTGTGTGTGTGTGTGTGTGTGTGTGTGTGTGTGTGTTTGAGTGTTTGTATGGTTGTGCATGTTTGTATGTGTGTGTCTGTGTGTGTGTGTGTGTGTGTGTGTGTGTGTGTGTGTGTGTGTGGACGCCCCCCTTGGGCCACCTCAGTCGTAACAGTGTGGACACACCTCTGGTTTTTAACAGGTGTTGTTTGAATATTTATGAAAGTCAAGAGCTTCATGTTGCTTTAGAGTTTCAGCTGTTTGGTTTGGTCCAAATGAATTTCTCCTCCCACCCTCCTAGAAACAGGTTGGTACAGTCGGGTGCAGAGGCCCCGCCCATCGCTGTGAGGTGGCATCACACACACACACACACACACACACACACAGTCAGCAGTGTGGCAGCAGAAGCAGCAGCGTCTTCTCTCTCTGGGTTTCCTCTCCAGGTGAAGCTGAAAGTCTCTTGGATTTGATGTGGATGTGACTCAGCAGGTAAAGAGCCGACCAGGGATCATTAGAGATGTTTGATGAACAGGCTCCTACATTGTGTTTCAGAGCTGGAGGACTGGAGAGCACACTGGGACCAGCACATGTGGAAAGGCTTTCAAAACGGGGTTAACGTGTTTCAGCATCTAAATATTCATCATGTCATGATATTTAATGTTGACTGAGGACAAAATCATCTTTGTCTGAAATGTTTTACCTGTGTGTTTTACTGCTGACCAAAGTCTGCGTCAGGTGAGCTGTAATCTCAACACCTCATCGATGAAATATGCACCAAGTTACAGAACCAGTCTGACAGCTTGGAGAAAGTTGACTTGAGTTCATTTATTTTGCTGTTGATCCAATAAGAGAGCAAAACACTGTCACAGATTATTGTAGCTGTTATATAATATTTTACATGCAGGTAGGGTCAGAGCAAAGTCGACTGGACTTGATAGTAGATTTCAGAAAACGCTTCTCTTCTCCTCCAAGAAGCTTCTTCAGTTCTGACTGACTGGCAGGGAATCCCAGGTATTTAACCTGTGTGGGGTCACTGTCAGGGTCACTGATACCACTAATATAGGAGCTGCTGGGTGTTAACCATCATCACTGAGAGTGGTTGGAGTCACCTGGTGCCAGGTGTGATCGACCGTTGTCACATGAGGTCAGGTGTGAGTGGTGGTTCAATCTCCTGGGAAGGGATGAGAGGACAGCGTTGTAGATGGAGGACAGGTGGTGTCTGAGGCCTCCTCCTCTGTGGACTGATGGTTTCTCTGCTTTATATTATGTTTTTTTTTTCAGTTGGCTATAACTGCAGTGTCTGCCTTATGTTTTGTTTGTATTTGTCTTGTGATCTTGTTTTCCATGATATATGATTATTATGTAATGTCTGTGTGCTGTCGTTATATAATGTAGTGTATGTTGTGTCAGACATGAGAAATGTGCACCCATGTGCGTACATGACACAACATACCTATCTGTGTACTGATGTATTGTCATTATGAATAATTATAGACCCCAGGAAGAATAGCTGCTGCTTGCAAAAGCTAATTGGGGATCTAAATCAAACAAACAAACAAACAAACAATTTGTGTATAGTTTAAATAGTTGATTTGATCAACAAGAAGATTCAGGAAGGGATAAGATGAGGGTCGATGACGATAGATGTTAGTGTCGAGGGGAGTGATGGAAGCCGGATGAGGGTGGATGACGTGTTCGGAGAGATGAAGGAGTCGAGGCTGGAGCGTCTAGGAACCCGGGGGTGGAGACTCAGGGTGGGGGCACGTCTCGATGAGCAATTTCTTTGCTTCATCATCCCCCGGTGGTTCCTATGATGAAGGAAGAGAGTAGAATTACTGAGGGTTTGGGGGGGTGGGGTTTGAGAGAGCTGAGACAAACAGGTTAGGCGTGCTTATACATGTGCGTGCAGGTATGTGGCTGGGAGAGGCACCGGTGATTTGGATTAACGAGGCACTGGTGTTGTGAATTAGTGAGAAGGAGCAGGGCGTGGTCCTGTTCCAGACCATAATGATCACAAACCAAAATATCTTTTCATCTCAGAGTCACTTCAAGTCTCATGAGGCCTGGGGGGTGTGTGCGTGTGTGTGTGTGTTTGTCTGTGTGTGTGTGTTGACATTCATGTGTGTATGAGGGTTGACATTCAAATTCATACATACACACACAACCACACACACAGACACGCATACACACACACATACGCACGCACACACACACACACACACACACACACACACACACACACACACAAACACTCATATTAACATTTATATGCATACACCAACACAAACACATGCAAACACACACACACACACACAGGCACAAAAACATGTATATTTAAACATACACACACACTCATATACACACAGACATACATACACAGACACACACCCTATAACACACACACACAAACACTCACAAACATTGACATTAACACACATGCAAACACACACACACACGCGCGCACACCTTAAAACACACATACACACACATACACATAAATACATATGCACACAGACATACACACACAAACAAACACACTCAACACACATACATACACAAACACATAAACATGTATATTCACACACAAACACACAACCACACAAAAACACACACAGTCACACACACACACACACACACACACACACACAGTCAGCAGTGTGGCAGCAGAAGCAGCAGTGTCTTCTCTCTCTGGGTTTCCTCTCCAGGTGAAGCTGAAAGTCTCTTGGATTTGATGTGGATGTGACTCAGCAGGTAAAGAGCCGACCAGGGATCATTAGAGATGTTTGATGAACAGGCTCCTACATTGTGTTTCAGAGCTGGAGGACTGGAGAGCACACTGGGACCAGCACATGTGGAAAGGCTTTCAAAACGGGGTTAACGTGTTTCAGCATCTAAATATTCATCATGTCATGATATTTAATGTTGACTGAGGACAAAATCATCTTTGTCTGAAATGTTTTACCTGTGTGTTTTACTGCTGACCAAAGTCTGCGTCAGGTGAGCTGTAATCTCAACACCTCATCGATGAAATATGCACCAAGTTACAGAACCAGTCTGACAGCTTGGAGAAAGTTGACTTGAGTTCATTTATTTTGCTGTTGATCCAATAAGAGAGCAAAACACTGTCACAGATTATTGTAGCTGTTATCTAATATTTTACATGCAGGTAGGGTCAGAGCAAAGTCAGCTGGACTTGATAGTAGATTTCAGAAAACGCTTCTCTTCTCCTCCAAGAAGCTTCTTCAGTTCTGACTGGCAGGGAATCCCAGGTATTTAACCTGTGTGAGGTCACTGTCAGGGTCACTGATACCACTAATATAGGAGCTGCTGGGTGTTAACCATCATCACTGAGAGTGGTTGGAGTCACCTGGTGCCAGGTGTGATCGACCGTTGTCACATGAGGTCAGGTGTGAGTGGTGGTTCAATCTCCTGGGAAGGGATGAGAGGACAGCGTTGTAGATGGAGGACAGGTGGTGTCTGAGGCCTCCTCCTCTGTGGACTGATGGTTTCTCTGCTTTATATTATGTTTTTTTTTCAGTTGGCTATAACTGCAGTGTCTGCCTTATGTTTTGTTTGTATTTGTCTTGTGATCTTGTTTTCCATGATATATGATTATTATGGAATGTCTGTGTGCTGTCGTTATATAATGTAGTGTATGTTGTGTCAGACATGAGAAATGTGCACCCAAGTGCGTACATGACACAGCATACCTATCTGTGTACTGATGTATTGTCATTATGAATAATTATAGACCCCAGGAAGAATAGCTGCTGCTTGCAAAAGCTAATTGGGGATCTAAATCAAACAAACAAACAAACAAACAATTTGTGTATAGTTTAAATAGTTGATTTGATCAACAAGAAGATTCAGGAAGGGATAAGATGAGGGTCGATGACGATGGATGTTAGTGTCGAGGGGAGTGATGGAAGCCGGATGAGGGTGGATGACGTGTTCGGAGAGATGAAGGAGTCGAGGCTGGAGCGTCTTGGAACCCGGGGGTGGAGACTCAGGGTGGGGGCACGTCTCGATGAGCAATTTCTTTGCTTCATCATCCCCCGGTGGTTCCTATGATGAAGGAAGAGAGGAGAATTACTGAGGGTTTGGGGGGGTGGGGTTTGAGAGAACTGAGACAAACAGGTTAGGCGTGCTTATATATGTGCGTGCAGGTATGTGGCTGGGAGAGGCACAGGTGATTTGGATTAACGAGGCACTGGTGTTGTGAATTAGTGAGAAGGAGCAGGGCGTGGTCCTGTTCCAGACCATAATGATCACAAACCAAAATATCTTTTCATCTCAGAGTCACTTCAAGTCTCATGAGGCCTGGGGGGTGTGTGCGTGTGTGTGTGTGTTTGTCTGTGTGTGTGTGTTGACATTCATGTGTGTATGAGGGTTGACATTCAAATTCATACATACACACACAACCACACACACAGACACGCATACACAAACACACACAAGCAAAAACACAAAAATATGCACACAACCATACACACAGGCACACGCACACACACGCACACACACACACACACACACACACACACACACACACAAACACTCATATTAACATTTATATGCATACACCAACACAAACACATGCAAACACACACACACACACACAGGCACAAAAACATGTATATTTAAACATACACACACACTCATATACACACAGACATACATACACAGACGCACACCCTATAACACACACACACACAAACACACACACACATTGACATTAACACACATGCAAACACATACACACACACGCGCACACCTTAAAACACACGTACACACACATACACATAAATACATATGCACACAGACATACACACACAAACAAACACACTCAACACACATACATACACAAACACATAAACATGTATATTCAAACACAAACACACAACCACACAAAAACACACACAGTCACACACACACACACACACACACACACACACACACACAGACATAAACACACTGTTTAAATATACACGTGTCTCTGTGTGTATGTGTGTGACTTTTTATGTGTATGCGTGTCTTCATGTTTGTGTGTCTATCTGTATGTTTATGTGTGAATGTGTGTGTGTGTGTGTGTGTGTGCATTTGCAAACGAGTGTGTGTGTGTGTGTGTATTTATGTCAGTGAGCATGAGTGTGTGTGTGTGTGTTTATGAGTGTGTTTGTGTGTATGTCCGTGTGCATGTGTTTGAATGTAAATGTGTGTGTGTGTTCATGTATCCATATCACTGTTTGTGTGTTTTGTGTGTGTGTGTATCTGCGTTTGAGTGTTTGTATGGTTGCACATGTGTGTGTGTGTGTGTGTGTGTGTGTATGTCCGTGTGCATGTGTTTGAATGTAAACGTGTGTGTGTGTTCATATGTCCATATCAGTGTGTGTGTGTGTGTGTGTGTGTGTGTGTGTGGACGCCCCCCTTGGGCCACCTCAGTCGTAACAGTGTGGACACACCTCTGGTTTTTAACAGGTGTTGTTTGAATATTCATGAAAGTCAAGAGCTTCATGTTGCTTTAGAGTTTCAGCTGTTTGGTTTGGTCCAAATGAATTTCTCCTCCCACCCTCCTAGAAACAGGTTGGTACAGTCGGGTGCAGAGGCCCCGCCCTTCGCTGTGAGGTGGCATCACACACACACACACACACACACACACACACACACACACACACACAGTCAGCAGTGTGGCAGCAGAAGCAGCAGCGTCTTCTCTCTCTGGGTTTCCTCTCCAGGTGAAGCTGAAAGTCTCTTGGATTTGATGTGGATGTGACTCAGCAGGTAAAGAGCCGACCAGGGATCATTAGAGATGTTTGATGAACAGGCTCCTACATTGTGTTTCAGAGCTGGAGGACTGGAGAGCACACTGGGACCAGCACATGTGGAAAGGCTTTCAAAACGGGGTTAACGTGTTTCAGCGTCTAAATATTCATCATGTCATGATATTTCATGTTGACTGAGGACAAAATCATCTTTGTCTGAAATGTTTTACCTGTGTGTTTCACTGCTGACCAAAGTCTGCGTCAGGTGAGCTGTAATCTCAACACCTCATCGATGAAATATGCACCAAGTTACAGAACCAGTCTGACAGCTTGGAGAAAGTTGACTTGAGTTCATTTATTTTGCTGTTGATCCAATAAGAGAGCAAAACACTGTCACAGATTATTGTAGCTGTTATATAATATTTTACATGCAGGTAGGGTTAGAGCAAAGTCGACTGGACCTGATAGTAGATTTCAGAAAACGTTTCTCTTCTCCTCCAAGAAGCTTCTTCAGTTCTGACTGACTGGCAGGGAATCCCAGGTATTTAACCTGTGTGGGGTCACTGTCAGGGTCACTGATACCACTAATATAGGAGCTGCTGGGTGTTAACCATCATCACTGAGAGTGGTTGGAGTCACCTGGTGCCAGGTGTGATCGACTGTTGTCACATGAGGTCAGGTGTGAGTGGTGGTTCAATCTCCTGGGAAGGGATGAGAGGACAGCGTTGTAGATGGAGGACAGGTGGTGTCTGAGGCCTCCTCCTCTGTTGACTGATGGTTTCTCTGCTTTGACACAGGTCGCCTCTTTCATTCCTCTTTCAAACCAGCTGTCCTCCCCGTCCACAATATGGACACTGTGGTCCTCAAAGGTGTGTCCTTTGTTCTTCAGGTGTAGGCTGAATGTTGAGTCCTGGCCCCACACAGGTTCAATACCTGGGATTCCCTGCCAGTCAGCCGGGACTGAAGAAGCTTCCTGGAGGAGAAGCGAAATGTCTTTCACTAACTAAGACCACGCGAAGCCTTGGTCCTATCTAACTTGGACTATTGCCCTATAATATGGTCCACTAGGTCAAAGAGTAATATTATGAAATTGCAGCTGGTCCTGAATAAAGCAGGACGAGTTGCTCTGTCCTGTGGATGGAGAACCAATGTATCCAAAATGCATGAATCGTTACGTTGGTTGGATGTGAAAAATAGATTATTGTATTTATTAATAATTTTTTATCAAGAATGTCATTACTTCAAAATCTCCTGTCACTATTCATGAAAAATTGTCTCTCAGGTCTGAGGCACACAGTTATTCAACTAGACATGCTGCTGAAGGTCGTTTTACCCTACCAAAATCCAAGACCTTGACTCAGCGTACAGTGACATATAGAGCAAAGCAACAGTGGAATTTGCTTCCCTATTCTCTGACTCAATTAAATCTTAGCAGCTTGAAAAAACAACTAAAAATCTATTTTCTAAATATGAATTTTGGTTATTGCTGTTCCTTATGATATCAAAGTTAAATGAATGGTAGATGTTTTGTCTGTGCACTGCCTGGCTGCTCATGCTTGGTGGCCTGAGCTTGCTTCACGGGAGGGCCCAGGTATGAAGGCTGATGCTGCCAGGGTCCTTGCTGTTGGGGTGGGCGCAGGTCAGCATAGGTGAGCAGCTGGACATTGTTGATGTGTGAGTCCTTGTTTATTGTTTATTTGTGTAAAATTTGTGTTAAAATATATTGGGTTTTTTTTCAGTTGGCTATAATTGCAGTGTCTGCCTTATGTTTTGTTTGTATTTGTCTTGTGATCATGTTTTCCATGATATATGATTATTATGTAATGTCTGTGTGCTGTCGTTATATAATGTAGTGTATGTTGTGTCAGACATGACAAATGTGCACCCATGTGCGTACATGACACAACATACCTATCTGTGTACTGATGTATTGTCATTCTGAATAATTATAGACCCCAGGAAGAATAGCTGCTGCTTGCAAAAGCTAATTGGGGATCTAAATAAAACAAACAAACAAACAAACAATTTGTGTATAGTTTAAATAGTTGATTTGATCAACAAGAAGATTCAGGAAGGGATAAGATGAGGGTCGATGACGATGGATGTTAGTGTCGAGGGGAGTGATGGAAGCCGGATGAGGGTGGATGACGTGTTCGGAGAGATGAAGGAGTCGAGGCTGGAGCGTCTTGGAACCCGGGGGTGGAGACTCAGGGTGGGGGCACGTCTCGATGAGCAATTTCTTTGCTTCATCATCCCCCGGTGGTTCCTATGATGAAGGAAGAGAGGAGAATTACTGAGGGTTTGGGGGCGTGGGGTTTGAGAGAGCTGAGACAAACAGGTTAGGCGTGCTTATATATGTGCGTGCAGGTATGTGGCTGGGAGTGTCACAGGTGATTTGGATTAACGAGGCACTGGTGTTGTGAATTAGTGAGAAGGAGCGGGGCGTGGTCCTGTTCCTGAACTTAGTTAAAATAATAACTTCATTCAAAAACCTGCTATCAAGTCCAGTTGACCTTGACTTTAACCTCACTTGACTGTGTTGATGTGTTCCACATCAGTCAACGCTGGTTTGTTGGCATTTCCAGACATGCAGATAATCATCATCAAATGAATGCAGTTTTCTCAACGCCTTCAAACTAAATTAGAACATTCTGGTGTTTGTTTGTGACAAAAGACAGATGTTTTGCTCATTTTTTAGAACCTCAAAGTGATTGGTGTAATTTTAAAGAGCAAACTGTGAACAGCTAAGGCGTTAGCCACCTGTGATGACCCGCATTCCATTTATGATGTCGCACACTGCACATATCGAGCAGCATCTGAACAAATAAATCCACCTATTCACATTTTCACTTGCACACATGTGCCTGTAAACCCAGTACATAGCTAGAGGGATTGACATGTAAAATGTAGCAGGCAAAGCAACGCCAGTCAAAGACCACCCAACTGTATCTATGGAATGTCCTCAGCAGTGCAGTTATTTTTTAGCAAAATAATAATTTGGGTTGAAAACACCAACAGAATTTAGTGAATGAGTGAATTCAGTGAGTCAAGGGGACAGAGGCTGCCCTCAGAGGCCCCGGGGATGAGCTGCCCCTGAAGGGCTCAGGTGGCTTTATTTTCTGAGGGTGTACATCACTTCCTTCACTATGCTCTTGTCAGGGACGCATCAGGACGCATTACAAATAATACGTGGTCAAATATGTCCCAGAACCCTCTGCAGCTGGTTTGAGTGATGGGATCATGATGCGTCTTTTGAGGTCATTTTCACTTTCTTCTGTTTTTCCTCTGAGGGACCAACGATCCATCGATGGCGACTCCAGTAGTGCTGCTCTTCCGAGTTCTGGAGGATCTGGGAGAGAAAGAGCTAAAATCATTCAAGTGGCACCTGCAGCAACCCGGCATCCTGAATGAGCTCCCAGCCATCCCAAAGAGCCGACTGGAGACGGCAGACAGGCAGGACACGCTGGACGAGATGGTCAAGACCTACAGCCTGTACACTCTGGAAGTCACCAAGGAGGTTTTGAAGCAGATAAACAAGAATGACCTCGTTGAGCAGTTGGCACACTGCCCAAATCCTGAAGGTAAGTCTGGGGAAGGTTCCAAAAAGAGGTGTGACGGCCGCCTGTCTCTGTAGGGCCTGCTTTGTGTTTTCCCCTGTGTTGTCTTGTGTGTATCTGTCTGTCTTTGCAGGTAACCCTGTAGGCGGGGTTTTGTCAACTGGGTGATCGGGAGCACCTGGCCAGTCTCCCTGAGAAACCCTCCCTGCGTTCCAAATCGCATACTTTTACTTTTTACTTTTAGTATGTACTGACATGAGGTCATCCCTGACCTCCGACCCGCTTGCTCACTTCCGCCACCGTCCGTAGTGCCACATTTGAATGTTGTTGTCAAAATGGCGGTGCTGTTTCATACTGCGCTGTCGTCTGTCTGATTTCTGATCTTCTGTCTTCCTGTCGCTGCTGCTGTACCTGAGCCAGGTGAGTGCCATGTATGTGTGTGTGTGTGTGTGTGTGTGTGTGTGTGTGTGTGTGTGTGTGTTTTCTTCCGTATGTGGGCGTGGCCTGTACACACAGCTCAGTCAGTGCCATGTAACTTCCGTGAGTAAAGGCTGTTCAGAAAGGTAGTTGTGACACCAGTTCCAGGCAAATGAACCTAAATCCAACTCCTTCACTTCTTTACAGGCTGTAAATCAGATTGATAACAGCTGAAAAAATCATTCACAGATTAAAAGAAACACAGCTGAGTACACATAAGCTGTTCCAAATCTTGACCCAAACAAGCCAGTTTCAAGATTGGGCAGTAATTATTTATTCGCAGTATCATAAATTACTGCTATTCTTAACCCTTATCTTTGTGAAAGGAGGTAACCTGTTAAGTCGAGTATATCAGGATCAGGATAGCTGATGTTTATCAATATGATACATGTCTCTGCAAAATGGCTGGTCTGAAAAATCCCTAAAATTTCATTAAAGATTTTTGCAAAGTTTAGATTTTGTTGCCTGGTATCTCTAACACAGGCAACTGGATGATGGTAATTTCATGGTCAAATACAGCATTGTATTTTTGAGGCTGATTCATTAAAATAATATATGTAGCACACACACACACAGTAAAATAATTCTCTAAAAAGGCTGCAACACCCTCAGCTGTAGCTGTCGTGTCACATCTGAAAATGTTTAAACTCTGTAGTACAATTATATTGGCACTAATTTTGTAAGATACACTTCTAATATTCACAGGAACTAACCCAATACCTTTCCCATTTGAGAAGTATAAAGGTGGGGTGCTCTGGTGGCTCACCAGAGTAGAGTGTGTACCATGTACCAAGGCAAGTCGTCCTGTCTCTTTCTACTGTAACTGTCAAGTAAAGCAGAAATATAATAATATATATATTTTTTTAAAGGCTGAAGGTGTTTCTATTTTATTAGACTTAAAACTGGATGTGCTGCTAGGAGGAGATAAAAAGACTGAAGATCCTATCGTGCCCCGCTGCTATAGAATAACCTCCCTGCTGACATCAGGCAATCTGAATCTGTTGATTCTTTCAAATCTAGATTAAAAACTCATCTCTTTGGCCTAACTTATGGCTGACAGTAGTGGTACGGTGGGCTGGTTCTCTGTCTCAATGAAGTAACCCAAGCACTCACCTGCCGATGAGATTATGAGATTATTGCTCTCACAGAGCTAATTATCAATTAGTCTTCTGCAGATTGGAATCAGAATGTGCCACCTTTGTCTCTGTGTGAGTGTGTGTGAATGGTTGATGTGTGTTTTGTCCGAGTGCGTGCTCTGTCTACTTCAGATCCAGGTCGTCATGGTGTCGGTGGCTGTGTGGCCCGGGTCCCTGGCTGCTCTGGTGCATCCAGCTTCCCTTGGCGTCATCATCCCTCATCTGCCACCTATCTATCCTCATACAGTTTATTGTTTGTTATCTGTGTTTACACCATCGATTGCATGTCTGTCCGTCCTGGGGAGGGATCCCTCCTCTGTTGCTCCCCTGAGGTTTCTTCCTATTTTTCTCCCTGTTAAAGGGGTTTTTTAGGGAGTTGTTCCTCATCCGATGTGAGGGTCTAAGGACAGAGGATGTTGTATTTTTCTGTAAAGCCCTTTGGGACAAATTTGTATTTGTGATTCTGGGCTATACAAATAAATAAAATTGAATTGAATTGAATTGAAGATAAATAGGTGGGGTTATATGTTGATTGAAATAAGATTACACATAGAAACACTGTTAGGCCTGAAATTCTGGCAAGGCAAATGTCTAATAGCCTGAAAAAACAAAAAACAAAAAACGGATTGCACAGGGATGAGAGGTCCACTGACCATGGGACCACTGGTCACCACCATAAGGGGCACTGGAGAAAAATGTCAGAATGTCATAATCCTGTCTATTAATGAACTTTGGTATTAATAATGCCTATATTCTTATTGTTGCACTGTATGCTGCATTTTGTGTGCTTATACCAGATGGCCATCTATCTACCAATCTATATATAACATGAGAATTGATATTTTACTTTACTGCTTATAAATATGAACCATTTGGACTGTATTGTCCTCGCTGTTTAGTGTCTGTTATGTGGTCACTATGGTCCAGACCAGTTGTTCAGTGGTCCCTTGCATGGTCCGTCCATGGTCCTGAAATGGTCTGGACCATAATGACCACACAAAGGATCACTGAACAGCTGGTCTGGACCATAGTGACCTCCAGTGCTGCACATGAACTATAGCAATGCTTTATTAAGGAAGGTCCATAAGGGTATTAAGGTTATTTCACATTACCAATGCATGTGTTGTCAAAAACATGATTTCAAGAGTAATTTATATATAATCAAGAACAGCAAAAATTGAAAGGAAGTCACACAAAAGTAGGCAATGCAATTAAGATTTTCTGTAGCATCGTCTAATTGATATCATCTGATGTTATTTCTTTATTCAGTCATTCTTGCTGACTGCCAGAGAAATCTCAAATTCAACCTGAAGGAGAAGTTTAAGGATTTGTTTGAAGGAATCAAGAAAGCAGGAAAGTCGATACCTTTGAATCAGATCTACACAGAGCTGTACATCACTGATGGAGAGAGTGGAGAGATCAATACTGAACATGAGGTCAGACAGATTGAAGCAGCATCCAGGAAACCAGACACACCAGAAACACCAATCAGATGTGAAGACATCTTTAAACCTTTACCTGGAAGAGATCAGCCAAGAACAGTAATGACAAAGGGAGTGGCTGGCATTGGGAAAACAGTCTTAACACAGAAGTTCACTCTGGACTGGGCTGAACACAAAGCCAACCAGCATGTCCACTTCACATTTCCATTCACTTTCAGAGAGCTGAATCTGCTGAGAGGGAAAAAGTTCAGCTTGGTGGAACTTCTTCATCACTTCTTCACTGAGACCAAAGAAGCAGGAATCAGCAGGTTTGAGCAGTTCCAGGTTGTGTTGATCTTTGACGGTCTGGATGAGTGTCGACTTCCTCTGGACTTCAACAACAACCAGATCCTGACTGATGTTACAGAGTCCACCTCAGTGGACGTTCTGCTGACAAACCTCATCAAGGGGAAGCTGCTTCCCTCTGCTCGCCTCTGGATAACCACACGACCTGCAGCGGCCAATCAGATCCCTTCTGAGTGCGTTGGCATGGTGACAGAGGTGAGAGGCTTCACTGGCCCACAGAAGGAGGAATACTTCAGGAAGAGATTCAGAGATGAGAAGCAGGCCAGAAGAATCATCTCCCACATCAAGGCGTCACGAAGCCTCCACATCATGTGCCACATCCCAGTCTTCTGCTGGATCACTGCTACAGTTCTGGAGGACGTGTTGAAATCCAGACAGAGAAGAGACCTGCCCAAGACCCTGACTGAGATGTACATCCACTTCCTGGTGGTTCAGTTTAAAGTGCAGAATGTCAAATATCATGAGAAACATGAGAGAGATTCAGTCTGGACTCCAAAGAACAGGGAGATGATCCTGTCTCTGGGAAAACTGGCTTTTGAGCAGCTGGAGAAAGGCAACCTGATCTTCTATGAAGAAGACCTGGCAGAGTGTGGCATTGATATCAGAGCAGCCTCAGTGTACTCAGGAGTGCTCACAGAGATCTTTAAAGAGGAGTGTGGGCTGTACCAGGACAAGGTTTTCTGCTTCATCCATCTGAGCCTTCAGGAGTTTCTGGCTGCTGTTCATGTCTTTGTGACATTCATCAACTCTGGAGTCAATCTGCTGTCAGAAGAACAATCAGCCTCCCAACTAAAACTCCTCCAGAGTGCTGTGGACAAGGCCTTACAGAGTCCAAATGGACACCTGGACTTGTTCCTGCGCTTCCTCCTGGGTCTTTCACTGCAGACCAATCAGACTCTCCTACGAGGCCTGATGACACAGACAGGAAGTAGCTCACAGACCAATCAGGAAACAGTCAAGTTCATCAAGGAGAAGATCAAGGAGAATGAGTCTCCAGAGAGAAGCATCAACCTGTTTCACTGTCTGAATGAGCTGAATGACCATTCTCTAGTGGAGGAGATCCAACAGTACCTGAGATTAGGACGTCTCTCCAGAGTAAAACTGTCCCCTGCTCAGTGGTCAGCTCTGGTCTTCATCCTACTGTCATCAGAAGAAGATCTGGAGGTGTTTGACCTGAAGAAATACTCTGCTTCAGAGGAGGCTCTTCTGAGGCTGCTGCCAGTGGTCAAAGCCTCCAAGAAATCTGTGTAGGTTCAGAGATAACTGGATATATTAAACACATAACATGAGGTTTTCTACACAAGAGAAACACATTTAAATTTATTGTTTTTATTTCTCCTCAGGCTGAGTGGCTGTAATCTGTCAGAGAGAAGCTGTGCAGCTCTGGCCTCAGTTCTCAGCTCCCAGTCCTCTAGTCTGAGAGAGCTGGACCTGAGTAACAATGATCTGCAGGATTCAGGAGTGAAGCGTCTCTCTGCTGGACTGGAGAGTCCAAACTGCAGACTGGAGGCTCTCAGGTCAGGATTCCTCAACCTGCTCAACACATGACCAGTTCAGTCCTGATTTACATACAGTCACTAGGCCTGTCACAAATAACAGATTTCACTGTTGCGGCAGAAATTATTGCGATAAGTGATAATAATGTGTAATATTGTTCTTTTAAGACCATTTTTATTATTGTAATTTTGACATTTTCAGACCATTCTTTAAATTTGTATTATGATAATATATATCTATGATAATCAAGGCATAATGATGCAATACACCGTTTAAAAGAGAAATAAACATTTATTCAATAAGAATATTTAAAAATGTAAATAAGAAAATTTAAATATCAGAAATAAAGAACACTTAAAAATACCTAAATAAATAAAGACCTGAAGAATACAAAAAAATGACCAACAGTCCCTGGAAACAAAAAGTGCACTGTATTAAAAAAACAACAACAACAACAACAACAAAAAAACAAAACACACACACACACACACACACACACACACAACCAAAAGCAATTAAATGGACTCAGTCTGTTATCAAAAATTGCACTTGAATAAAAACAACCAAAAATATAAAAAAACAGACTTTTCCTTTATTAAAAAAAAAACACTCAAAAACTACACACAACCAAAACAAATTCTTTGTAAACAATATTTAGATAAATATTAAACATTAGCAGAGAGGCATAGACACTATCATTCCTTAACACTTCCAACACTTCCCTTTGCGTCTTGGCTTGTTGTTGTTTTTTTCTTAACTGGGAACACTGGGCGGGCTGGTTGTGCTTTAGCTGTGCACTGAAGTTGCTCATATTCCCTCTTTTAGTTTGGAGAGTTTGAAAACAAACGCGGCTCACCTGCTCGTCCAGGTGACTGGGCTCCCCTCTCTCATCTGCTCTGAATCCAGAACATTCCCACACAGGGGGTTTGGCTGCGTTTGGATTGGGAAGAAGTTCCATGACGTTCTCGTCCACTCTTTTCTCCGCCTCGTCTCGTGTGTGTGTGTGTGTGTGTGTGTGTGTGTCTGTGTCTGTCTGTGTGTGTGTGTGTGTGTGTGTAGCCCATGGCCCCGCCCTGCACAGAGACAAAGACACTCGATGACAAGAGCGTTCCCTCCGTTCATTGTTCACACCGGACACGATAACGCAAATTCGCGCGTCAAGTTTACATTAAAAGTCAATGCAAAGACACGATCACACGTGATTTCGGGCCAGGCGGCGCGTTTGGCGCGATACACGCGACGCGATGACGCTTCATCGCGTCCAACGCCTCATCGCGCAAGTTGAAAAATTTCAACTTTTGACGCGACATCGCGTGATGCTTTGACGCGATAGCCAATCAGTGTTGATATTCTCCCTACGTCACCTATGTCACGAACTGCCAAAGGAAATCGAAAAATGGAGGACAATATTATTGTTGCCGTGTGCGGGCTACCGGGCTGCCAGGCTGCCGTGTGCGGGTTGCCGGGCTGCCGTGTGCCAGCTGCCGGGCTGCCGTGTGCCGGTAAATTTTGCGAATATGTGTCCGTTGCTAATGCAGCTATTGGATGTAATTTACTATTAACCCTGCTAGCGGTAACGTTAACCCGGCATATCTGTCTCGCTACGTGTGTGCGTCTTGTCAGTGGATGTGTGTCGCCACAGATGGAAAAGTCTGCGGGACAGCTACATCAGGGAGAGGAAAGAGGGAGAGAGGAGGGCGGGTTCGCATCAACGCGTCCATTGCACGATAGACACGATTGAGGAAATAAATGATTCCATGGTCACGCGACGCGTTTCGGGCGTTTCGCGAGATTAAATTGCATTCATCGCGTCCGGTGTGAACACGCCTTAATGAACCAGCTCACCTCGCTGAAGATGATGCTCGACAGTGAACGCTCTTGTCGTCTGGTCTCTTTGGTGGAGAGAGACTGTCGTGGCAGAAAGTGGTGGTTCAACAAAGGAATCAAATGGTCAAGACACAAGTGTCAGATGGAGAATTCTCTTTATTCACAGCGGCCCTACTAACAACGTAGATCAGAGACAATTCATCCAAAAGCCCACATTACAGATCATGCCGTCACTTTTTATACCCTGGGTTTGTATTGGTTATGCGTTGTTTTGGACAGTATCTCATGACGTTTTGGCAGATCTAACTTCCCGTTAATGGGGAAACATTTCCTGACCTCGCTTAACTTGGACTTCAACCAGCTTCCTCTGATTACTCCACATCATGTGTGTGTGTGTGTGTGTGTGTGTGTGTGGTGTGCTTGCCTATTTCCCAGAACTCTCCAGATGTTTCCTACTCATGTTCTTAGCCTATACTTGCCTTGTTTTGGTGTCAGTACTGATCACAATGGCTTGGCGATCACACCTTTCCTGTACTTGCCTTGTTTGGTGCCAGTACAGGTCACGATGGCCTGGCTCTTACACTTTTCCTGGTGCCCAAACAAGTATGTGACCTGGCCTGTCTATTTGACCCTGCCGCACTACTACAAGACGAGAAAACAAACACGCATGAATGTGGCAATTAATCGCGGTCAGAAAAGTTACTGACTTCATTTAAATTTACCAATTGCAATTAAATGACTTATGGCATATATCGCGACAGGCCTCACAGTCTCCCCTGTAGCCAGCTGTGAGGACACTGAGGTCTGGAGCTCAGTAATAATGTTCTGTCTAAAAATAACAATCAGAGCTGTATAACTGTATGAATAATGAGGGTTTGAAAATGTCTCTTTAAGTGTCTGTTGCTGTAGTTTGGAGGTGAGTGAGCGTGCTGGCCCGGCTCCTCTCACCCAGTCCTCCCAGTCCTCCCAGTCCTCCACTGTATACGCTCTGTGCTCAAGTGCTCCCAGTCCTGACACAGACTATGAGGTCATGACAACATTGTTGTTATATTTGCTTCTTCATGAAAACGTTAACCTCATAGGTGTGCATGTAGCTCCAACAGATTGTTCTGTCTCTCTGTCTTGTCACTGTGAAACTGGAGATACTGGAGAATTTGACCCATTTTTGAAATATAACAAGTCACCCTCAGTTGTCAACCTGCTGAATGAAACATGCAGCAAGCTGCTCTTCATCTAGAGACAATGTCAACCTCCCAGAGAACAATTCTACATCTTACATGTACTAGACTGCTGAATATTTTAAATTTTGCTATAATTTTTTTTAAAAAATAATAATAATAATTTAACATGATGCAGGTCAAAGACTAAAAAAAGACTATTGACTAAAACTAGACTAAAATATTTGGATTTTCTTCGACTAAACTAGACTAAAATATTTGGATTTTCTTCGACTAAAACTAGACTAAAATGCCAAAACTTTTCGTCGACTAAAATGTGACTAAACAAAAAAGAATACAAGTTGACTAAATATGACTAAAACTAGTCATTTAACACAAGACTAAGACTAAAACTACATTGAATTTAACACTGGTATCCCCCAGACTTCACTTGCAGACTCACAGACTTTGAGGCCGTGTTCCTGGGAAGTCTGCGAGTGCTGAGGGCTTTCCAAACCCACAAGTCCAGAGTCCAGAAGGACCTCAAGTGGACTTTCTGCAGACCTGCAGAGAGTCTGCTTGGGTTGCAGACTTCTCTGACTTACCCACAATTCATTGCAATATGGACATGACATTATAGATTTTCCAGTTTCCAACTAAAAACCAAAACTAACTTATTATGAGAGTGTAAAACAGCTACTGTATTAAAATATTACTTGAATCATGTAGGCCAGCAATAATATTCAACCACATCATGATGCAGAAATATGTAGAGGTATAGGCTTTAGAGGAATCAAACCAAAATGCATTTTATTATTGCAGCCTGTCCACTCTCCCTCTCTCTGCTCTCCTTTGGGTTTAGAGATTAGACATTGACACAGACTATGAGGTCATGGGATTCATGACGCGTGAGTACCAACCAATTTTGTTCTCACCACCTTGTGTATGTTTGTGAATCAGAATCATTCTAAACTGACAGGCGCGTGCTCGCAATTTGTGATTAGCATACTACCACGCCCCCATTTCTCCATATATGGAAACCGCTAGCCTAGAGTTGATTCATGAATGAAGGAAGTGGTTACGTGAGGAGAGAAGTAGAAATTTCACAGTTTGTTAGAAGCGATGGTGCCCAGAGGCAAAAAACAAAAAAACAAAAACAAAAGACCACAGAAATCGAAACAATTGTGTGCGAGGTGGAAGCCAGAAAAGGAATACTTTTCCAGAGTATTTCCTCGGGGGTGACCATGGTAAAAAAAAAAAAAAAAAAAGAAAAATGATGCTTGGATAGCAATAACTAAGGCTGTTAACGTAGTATCCCTGGAGAAGTGCACTGTGGCCCAGGTGAAAAAAAAGTGGTCCGACATAAAAGTTGATGTCAAAAAACGCATTACGGACCAGAGGAAAAAGAAGGAGACTGGTGGAGGACAAGGTCCACCTGATCTAACCCCACACAGTAGTTTTTGACATAGACGGTAGGAGTAGTAACCGGGAAGGGCGCAAGGCAGTAATTTCGCCTCGGGCGGCAACATAGGCAGAACCGCCACTGACGCCACAGGATGAGAGACGAGCAGCAATAATTGGACAAACATCCATTCATGGAGCATGTCCACAAAATAAAGGTGAAAGTGATGACATCCAAGGAGAACCCAAAGTAACTGTACTGTTATATTTGCAATTATGTGTGTTCCTAATGAACAGGCACAAGTCAATCTGAAAAACATTTGATTCAAATGAAAAAGGCAAATCCATTTGCAACAATTTAACAACTTAATAATTGTCACAATGATGAGGGTGAAAGTGTGTCAATTTCATGGTTATTTAGTACATCTGGCCAATATATTAGTATATTAATTATTTTTTAAAAAAGTTAATTAAATCTCTTTTTAATGAATGTGGTTTTATATACTCTGCATGTACTTAAAAGGTGTGTATTTGCATTTTCTAAGTCAGTTTGGCCTTCCTCATTTGTGCGTACACATGGACTGAGGCAGCTCTAAATTTGTTCGCAGAGTAAGAACAAATTCGGGTAAGAAAACATTGATGAGTCCCAGATTTGTGCGTCAAACGATCGTACGCACAGTTTAAGCACAGATTTGTGCGTACGCACTGTTTGTGAATGAAGCCCAATGTTCTTATATTTGCTTCTTCATGAAAACGTTAACCTCATAGGTGTGCATGTAGCTCCAACAGATTGTTCTGTCTCTCTGTCTTGTCACTGTGAAACTGGAGATACTGGAGAATTTGACTGAACCATTTTTGAAATATAACAAGTCACCCTCAGTTGTCAACCTGCTGAATGAAACATGCAGCAAGCTGCTCTTCATCTGGAGACAATGTCAACCTCCCAGAGAGCAATTCTACATCTTACATGTACTACTGCAGCCATGCATCCAGCTTCATGTCACTGAACAGATTCCTAAGCTGTGTAGGTTTTTGTGAAAACACAAAGCAGATGATGTGGTGGACTGATTGTGTTTGTGATGGTGTGCAGGCTGTCAGGCTGTCTGCTCACACAGGAAGGCTGTGCTTCTCTGGCCTCAGCTCTGAGCTCCAACCCCTCCCATCTGAGAGAGCTGGACCTGAGTACCAACGATCTGCAGGATTCAGGAGTGAAGCGTCTCTCTGCTGGACTGGAGAGTCCACACTGCAGACTGGAGGCTCTCAGGTCAGGATTCCTCAACCTGCTCAACACATGACCAGTTCAGTCCTGATTTACATGCAGTCTCCCCTGTAGCCAGCTGTGAGGACACTGAGGTCTGGAGTAGGGCCCGACCGGTATGGATTTTTTGGGGTTGATGCCGATTCTGGTATTAGGGAATAAAAAAAAATCTGATAACCCATAGATCGGCCTATTAAATTTTTACATTTTTCAATTAAAAAAAAAGACGAAATACCTGCTTTGGATGGCTTAAATATAGTTCCAAACACTTGTTAAAAAGATATTAATTCAAGGGAGAACATTTTACTATTTTCAAATACTTTTATTATCAAAAATTGTGTGGAACAAGCAGCACATGAACAATTTGAACATAAAACAAATCAAAAATATGATGTGCAAAAAGGCAGTATCATCATGTCATCATGTTTAGCTTTAAGGTGCTGCCATAGGTTGGTTGTGGTTTTGCTATTTGCTTGCTTGATCCCTGGCTTACAGAAGCTGCACAAATATTACAGACTGCTTCACCAGTAACATCCTTGGTGAAGTACTCCCACACCATACATGACCAGTTCAGTCCTGATTTACATGCAGTCTCCCCTGTAGCCAGCTGTGAGGACACTGAGGTCTGGAGCTCGGTAATAATGTTCTGTCCAAAAATAACAATCACAGCTGTATAACTGTATGAATAATGAGGGTTTGAAAATGTCTCTTTTAAGCTCCAGCCATGCACACAGCTTCATGTCACTGAACAGATTCCTAAGCTGTGTAGGTTTTTGTGAAAACACAAAGCAGATGATGTGGTGGACTGATTGTGTTTGTGATGGTGTGCAGGCTGTCAGGCTGTCTGCTCACACAGGAAGGCTGTGCTTCTCTGGCCTCAGCTCTGAGCTCCAACCCCTCCCATCTGAGAGAGCTGGACCTGAGCTACAATCATCCAGGAGACTCAGGAGTGAAGCTGCTCTCTGCTGGACTGGAGGATCCAACCTGGAGACTGGAGGCTCTCAGGTATGGAGAGACACACACAATGTCTTACAGAGGGCTGAGGAATATTGTTTCATGTTGAATGGTGGATATGAGTGACATGGTCTGCTAAATCCTTCAGAGGGAAGGTTATTTACTTCTACTAAAAAGTAACTGAGTTAGTAACTGAGTTACATCATTGTCAAAGTAATTAATTACCAGGAAAAGTAACTATTACGTTACTTTTTTAAAAAATTGTTCAAATATGTCAAATTAGTTAGCTGCCAGAGAGCCATCGGAGAGAGCCATTAGTTTGAATAAATAAATAAATACATTGATATTAAAAAATTAAATCTGGAGGAAAGGGTTGTCACGTGAACACCCTCCCACACTCACAGAGGTAAACAGAGTAAACTTGCAGAAAGTCAGTGTTTCCCATACACAGACCAGTGTGGTGCAGCGCCACACAATCAACACCAAGCACCACAAATTGATTCTGCTTTTTCCCCCAACACGATTTTAAAATATAAATATCGTTCCGTTCATTCATCTCTGCATAGCGCTCTTTCTCCCTGTCATTCTCATTCACACACACACACACACACACACAGACACACACAGACATGCCAGTGGTGTGCGGGTACACTTACAAACGACCCGCACTCGCCCGACGTTTTCAACCAACCCGACCGCAACTCGGACCGCAAGTCGGTTAAAATAATGGACCCGACCTGCTTCCCGACGTGCTTATTTTAAAAACGTATAGGCCATGCTCTTGGTTAGCTTGATCATAGCCTTATTGGCTTAGGAAACTGACATCCTTGAGTCATGTGCATTTAAAACAAAGTAGGCTATTACAATTTTGATGCAGAGCAGTTTAACGTTAGGAACCTGCATTATTGCATTAGCCTATTTTATCCCGCTTCACCATGCATGCAAAAGTTAGTAATAATAAATTAATAATAGTAATGTAATAATAAAAAGGTAATAATAATAATAGTGTGCGCCAAAGTCTGCAATGGTGAAAATATGGGTCCCTCAAGAAAAAGGTTGGGAACCACTGATCTAACGGCCTCTGATAAAGTAGTGATACCTTCTTGTCTGGGTGGGGAATTCCATTCATGTTGATAAATTACAAAAAAGTGTAAAGTCCGATCGGTTTGAAAATTGACACGCCGCGTTTTCTGCACAAGACGCACATTTTTCATATAGGATAATTAAATAATAATAATAATAATTATAATAAAAAAAGATCTGGGGTTTTTGAAGAAAGATCTGGGGCTTAAGCAGCTCTGATTGCTGACAGAGAGCTGCTCGGTTGAAGCCGCATCAGTGAGTTCAGTTACAGCCTAGTAACAGTGCAATTTATTGTCAGTAACGGTAACGGCGTTGTAACGGGGGAAACAGTCATTTTTTTTTTTTTTTTGATTACTCGTTACTGATAAAAGTAACACTGTTAGTAACGCTGTTTATTTATAAAGCTGTTATTCCCATCACTGTTTCCTGCCCATGTTTCCATCCTCAAAGAGAATCTGCTGCTCTGACTCTGGGTCTGTCTCAATCGAAGGGCTAGATCAGGGGTTCTCAAACTTTTTTGGCCCAGGGACCCCCTGGAGGGGTCAAACTTTTCCGGGCACCCCCTGACACTCCCAACACCGATAAGCATAATACTTATAACCACATTTGTACTCTTAGCTAGTTGATTAGCAGCATTAGCACATAGCCTCATCCAAGGGTGTAGCTTTGGCTGGGTGGGGATGTAAAAGCGCTCCAAGGCGGCGCCCCTGAAAGTTGATTTTTGCATTTATGACTGCAATTTCATGTCATGTAGAGCTGATCAAATAAACAAGCAAACAATCATAATCAGAAAAAAATAAAAACTAGTAAGGGATTGACATTAATGTTTATACTGCATACAGTACAGGCCAAAAGTTTGGACACACCTTCTCATTCAATGCGTTTTCTTTATTTTCATGACTATTTACATTGTAGATTCTCACTGAAGGCATCAAAACTATGAATGAACACATGTGGAGTTATGTACTTAACAAAAAAAAGTGAAATAACTGAAAACATGTTTTATATTGTAGTTTCTTCAAAATAGCCACCCTTTGCTCTGATTACTGCTTTGCACACTCTTGGCATTCTCTCGATGAGCTTCAAGAGGTAGTCACCTGAAATGGTTTTCCAACAGTCTTGAAGGAGTTCCCAGAGGTGTTTAGCACTTGTTGGCCCCTTTGCCTTCACTCTGCGGTCCAGCTCACCCCAAACCATCTGGATTGGGTTCAGGTCCGGTGACTGTGGAGGCCAGGTCATCTGCCGCAGCACTCCATCACTCTCCTTCTTGGTCAAATAGCCCTTACACAGCCTGGAGGTGTGTTTGGGCTCCTGTTGAAAAATAAATGATCGTCCAACTAAACGCAAAACGGATGGGATGGCATGTCGCTGCAGGATGCTGTGGTAGCCATGCTGGTTCAGTGTGCCTTCAATTTTGAATAAATCTCCAACAGTGTCACCAGCAAAACACCCCCACACCATCACACCTCCTCCTCCATGCTTCACAGTGGGAACCAGGCATGTGGAATCCATCCGTTCACCTTTTCTGCGTCTCACAAAGACACGGCGGTTGGAACCAAAGATCTCAAATTTGGACTCATCAGACCAAAGCACAGATTTCCACTGGTCTAATGTCCATTCCTTGTGTTTCTTGGCCCAAACAAATCTCTTCTGCTTGTTGCCTCTCCTTAGCAGTGGTTTCCTAGCAGCTATTTGACCATGAAGGCCTGATTGGCGCAGTCTCCTCTTAACAGTTGTTCTAGAGATGGGTCTGCTGCTAGAACTCTGTGTGGCATTTATCTGGTCTCTGATCTGAGCTGCTGTTAACTTGCGATTTCTGAGGTTGGTGACTCGGATGAACTTGTCCTCAGAAGCAGAGGTGACTCTTGGTCTTCCTTTCCTGGGTCGGTCCTCATGTGTGCCAGTTTCGTTGTAGCGCTTGATGGTTTATGTGACTCCACTTGGGGACACATTTAAAGTTTTTGCAATTTTCCGGACTGACTGACCTTCATTTCTTAAAGTAATGATGGCCACTCATTTTTCTTTAGTTAGCTGATTGGTTCTTGCCATAATATGAATTTTAACAGTTGTGCAATAGGGCTGTCGGCTGTGTAGTAACCTGACTTCTGCACAACACAACTGATGGTCCCAACCCCATTGATAAAGCAAGAAATTCCACTAATTAACCCTGATAAGGCACGCCTGTGAAGTGAAAACCATTTCAGGTGACTACCTCTTGAAGCTCATCGAGAGAATGCCAAGAGTGTGCAAAGCAGTAATCAGAGCAAAGGGTGGCTATTTTGAAGAAACTACAATATAAAACATGTTTTCAGTTATTTCACCTTTTTTTGTTAAGTACAGAACTCCACATGTGTTCATTCATAGTTTTGATTCCTTCAGTGAGAATCTACAATGTAAATAGTCATGAAAATAAAGAAAACGCATTGAATGAGAAGGTGTGTCCAAACTTTTGGCCTGTATTGTATATGAATATCTATACTGACTACAAGTATTTAATAATTCTGTAATGCTGTAAGTTAAAGGCAACTAAAGAAAGACAAGCAGGCAATTTAACTGAGTTCTTGTCTTTAGTGCAACTGTGCATCATCCTGTACATCAACAACACCATACAGAAACATAAATAAATTAAATGTTTGACATTAAATACCTAAATACAAACAGATTAGTGTCCATTGTCTTGCTCTTATTTGAAAAAAAAAATAAAATCTCTGTTCTTGAGGCTCTACAGTTCTATAAGCTTGACATTTTAAATCATGGTTAGTAAAAATGGATAATCCCTGCTTCCCTAGAGACAACAGGCCAATGTGCCTGATAAAAGCTCTCATATCAAAGAAGCTGAACTGTTGTTCTAACTGCCACCTGACGACATAAACAGTGAAGTAAACAGTCCGTGTGTGTAGCTGCTGCCCAACCAGCCAAACAAACTCCGCTGTGCGCGTCCTCCGGCGCTTTTTTTACAACCACATGGAGTGACTGCGGGGACGGCCAATCACACGTTAGCAAGAAACGGCAGAGCCAATCGATGAGCGATATTAGGTTAGAGGCGGGACTTCTAGCAGAGACCGGCCGTTAACCCTTTGTGTACCATAAGACCTGACTAGACACTGATGGACAGAGGCGCTTTGAGTGTTTGTTGTCGCTGTTATTTGTGAAGCCATGCGAGCGCCTGTGAGGTGTCATACCAGATTGCCTGATGTGTGATCACATGAGGAAGCTCCCCAAATCAGTCATGGGAGACATTCACAGTTTAACGCCCCTCCCCCCCAAAAAGTTTTTTAAAAAATTAATAATAATAAAAAAATACATTTCCGTGAATTTTTTCGCGGACCCCCTGGCTATGTGGACCCCACTTTGCGAACCGTGGGGCTAGATGACTACTGGGTCGCAGCCTGCGGTCCCTACGTAGGAGGCGTCCTTTGTAGGTGCTGATATCAGGTTTACCAGAACTAAAAGTTTAGTGAATTGGGACGACATGGATTCTATAGTTTTATGTATTTTATTTTATTTTGTCTTTGTGAAGATGCAGGAGCTCAATCACTTGTCCCGTCGCAACCGGGTTATATATTTTCACACAAGGGAGCAGCGTGATCAGGTAAAATAGTAGCCTATACACCGTTTACTATAACAGCACCCGCTGACATAGCCTGACTGATTATTTGTTTACTTAGGCCGACTTATATTTCATCTCACGCCTCAGACCTACAGACTATCCCAATTAAAGTAATTGTACACATGGCTACATTGTAACGTACCTGATGCACTGATGGTTGCTATGGAAACATCATGCAAAATGCCTGTCTAACTCATCTAACTAAACTTGCATTTACAGGCGTTGTTCAGATACAGTTAACAGCTAAACCCAATCTATGGTGGTAATTATAGGCATGGAAACTTATCCAAACGTCATGATATAAACATCAAGACGGTCTGAAACATGCTTCATAATTCCAGCAATGGTGGCTGATCCAGAAATTCAACTGGACCCAAACGTACCCTTAGTCCAGTCATTTTAGGCCAAAATTACCAACCTAGGACAAACTCCAAGAGAAGCAAACTCAACTGATTCTGTATCCTCAGTTTGTCCTGAGTGAGGGGAAAAAAGTCCCAAGAAATCCTATGGGTGGAAAGTTTTGAAAATCCCCTCTATATGACCATATAATACCAATAAACACTGTTTTTAACACACAGGGGAAAGGGGTTCAACATTTAACTTTCAGATATCACTATAAAAATTCACAAGTTGATTACACACACAAAGACAAGAAAAAAAGTCAATTACAAGTTTTTTGAATTATTCTGTTTACACATGCATATCACACATTATCTGATTTGATATGCGCTAATAAGGAATATAAGGAATAAATGCCAGAAGAGACATTTAAACAGTGAATTAAAAGGTTAATATATATATAGTAATCTTTTTATCTGAAAGTAAAATTTTGAACCCCTTTCCCCTGTGTGTTAAAAACAGTGTTTTTTCACCAATGGGATTCCTTGGGACTTTTTTTCCCCTCACTCAGGACAAACTGAGGATACAAAATCAGTTTAGTTTGCTTCTCTTGCAATTTGTCCTAGGTTTTTTCATAAAATGACTGGACTACCTGGGAAGTAGGCTGTAATGTCGGCCGTGAAGCATCGTGGAGGTGTGTCCTGCAAATGAGTCAAAAATAGGCTGGATCGGTCGGCTGCATTATCAGGACCCCGCGCGGTAAAATTGAATTGGGACAGCATTTGTCACACCGCCGTGACGTAAGCAGCCTACAAATATGACCTGGGCAGCGTACAGCCTTTGAACTGAGACAGAGACTCTGTTTCTTCCTCCAGGGTGGACCATGGTGGAGAGCAGTGGCTGAAACCAGGACTGAGGAAGTGTAAGTGTGGATTTACTTTAATTTAATTTAATGTAACAGGGACAGTGCACATTAATGAACATTTCTGTCAATGCACCAGAATTTGCCAAAAGGCCATGTTGAGAATAGTGTGTTTCTGAATATCTGCTGGGACCTCTCTGCCCTGGACAGCAGCTCCGGGCAGAGAGCAGACTGGACACACAGATTTCTTGTTTTGCCTTTTATACAGGGAACTTTGGCATTACAGATGAATGGAGCTTTACAAAGTTGTGAGTGGATAATCTTTGAGCTGAACAAGAAAATATAAAGGATACAATTATATCAATACAATTAGAATATAATTACGAACACACTCATTGGACAATACGAGACTGACGGTGCTATGACTCCTCCCACCGTCTCTTCAATGTAAACACATTAGGACCCCAACAGTGCTGCCTACAATAAGTGCCTGACTGAAAAGAGAAGGACCTGCGACGTCCTGAAAAGTGCCTGAACAAAATGTAATCCACGTATGCTCCTGCTAACAAAGGCTGAGAGGGGAGGAGCCACACCATGAACAACTCTGTCAGTCACACACACATCTGCATACCTGAGCACGTTTTCCAGCTCAGGAACTTCTATTTCCTTCAAAGTGGGCGCTGGTGGAAGTGATGCGGCCTCTTATCAAGAGTCTCCAGTGTTTGTTTCTCCAATAACTGTAGTGGCTTCAGTGCTGTGGAATCAGCCTGTGAGCAGCTTGTTAAAGCACAGCTAATGTGAGAGAGGATCACTGACTGCAGCAACATCTTAGCAGCTTGACTTGACATGGAGTTCCTCATGTGCCTCAAATTCAACAAACTCAGTTTGACTCGCTGACAGACTTTTTTTCCCCGAGCCTTGAAGGAGAGATGGCAGTGGATCGTAACGCTGAGATCCTTCAATTCTGTTGCGACTTGTTCCCACTTCTGTTTGACTCCTGAACACAAAGCAGCAAACATTCAGCTGTTTAGATGCTGCAGCTGCAGTTTCTGCTGTTTGTTCTCAGCTGCTTTTACCTGCTGAACCAAACCAAATCACATTTGATGGGTCACAGGTGTAGCCTATCACCATAGGCGGCGCTAGGGCATCGGGAATGGGGAAGCTAAACAAAAAAAAAATGTTACCCAGCAGCAGCAGAGTGACGCTTATAATAATAAAGGCTCCATCTTGCTAACATGACCCAATGAACCCTATTTAACTGAGCATTACACTCAAAATTACAATAATATTTCATATAGGCTAGGCTGATATTGCTGATGTCATCAAACTGAGATGGCGCAGCAGAATAATTCATTCATTCTTTACACAGATTAATACTCATTATACTGTAGTAGCCCATATTAATTCATTAATTATAAAACGGGTGCTTCCCATCCTTAAATGTGATTGGCTGAGCCGCGTTCCATGCTGTTGTAAAATCAGTGTAACCCTCTGGCAGACCGCAGCACAAAATATCCCTGCGCCACTGTAAACGGACATAGCGTTGCCTAGCAACCAACTACTCTGCGCTCCACTTCCTCGTTAGGTCACATTTGTTTCAAGACTTTTGTCAACAAAATGTCAGACTTTGTGGTGAATTTTGATTTGCTGGGTGGCCTGAGCCTGGATGAGTGGTTGGAGGAGCTGCTTGGTGTCTGTTAAAAGACGCTGAATTCACCACCAGCAACAATGTTTTCACCGGTGTGGTAAAGAAACTCCGCCGAGAAGGACGTGACAAATCTTCCCACCACCAAGCCATAACCGAGGCAGACTGCCAGAAGATGAGGCACTTTCAGGCACCAAGTTCAGACACACCTTGGGGGCTTGTCTGTAAAGTCTGGTTTGACGTGCAGCTTCATGGGACGCAGGGCGAACGAGGGCAACCGCCAATTAAAGCCCGACTCCTTCAGCATCCGCCACGAGGAAAATGGCCTAAAATATGTCACCCTGTCTTTGAACAAATGCACAAAAAATCTCAAAGATGCTGCCGAAAAAACATAGACAGTCTGAGGGGATTCATATATGAGCAGCCGGGTAACCCACTGTGTCCGGTGGCCTCCCTGGAGAAATAGCCTACCTCTCCCTGCTGCCTCCTGATCCTCCTGCCTTTTATCTCCACACAAAGTGGACACAGTGGGCTCTAGTTTCGCAGACCAGGCGAGGCGGGGACACAGCGCAGCTGCGCTTCGCCAACTGGGTGTGGCCAGGTGGATTTTGCAAGTTTGGCACGCCGTGCTCAGTGGACTCCACCATCCCTCCTGCCGGCAGAGGGGAGGAGAGAAGGCGTGGAGTGGGTTTGACACAGCCGATTCACATTTAACCAATCAAATGAGCCCCTGTCCTCGCCTTTAAAATGCGCTGGGCGAAGGCGTAATGAACGTTTACACAGTCGACATGGAGGAAGAGAGCAGCAGCAGCAACACACACTCAGGACAAAGAGGCCAGTCTCTGCTGCTGGAATGTTGCTGGAGCTTCCATCCATCCATCTGTCCATCCATCCATCCATCCATCCATCCATCCATCCATGCATCCATGCATCTATCCTTACATTCGTCTTTCTCATTCCCGTCTTTCCATTACCTACCTGCCTCGCATCTCTTTTTTTCCAGCTCTGTCACCGTCTGTTAAAGTTATTGATTTTTACGAGCAAATATAAATTTAACTGTGAAGCCCCCATTTTTAATGAATGTTTTTACCTCAAAGGATAATCCTCGCCATATTCAAATAAATAGCCTACATGTTTGTTTTGCAACTTTCAACTCCAACACTTACCCCAATGGCAAATTTCCTTTGGCTTGGATGTGGCCCAAATGAACAGCAAAGATGTGGCCCAGTTACGGAAGTGAATGACGGCCCATATCTGGCCCAGGTATATGAAAGCTGTGTTTGAACCATAACATAGCCAGACCTCTGCCACAGCTGGACCAACACCAAAAGATCATATGGCTTACAGCTGGGCCTCATACGGCACGCCTGTATGGCTGAGTTCTGGTAAAGCCTAATGGCTCTTATGTGGCCCACATGTGGCTCACAGACCAAAAGCCAGATTTTACCCAGAAGCTAAACTAATTTACACCAAACCTTTTACCTGGCTCACTTTCGGAAGTGAATGATGGGCCACATCTGGCCCTAGGGTGTATTAGCTTTAACTGAACCATAACAAAACCAGACTTCTACCAGGAGTGAACTAAATATGGTCCTTATGTGGCCTTCATATCGTTGACAGAGTGACATTACTTGAAGTGAATGACAGGTCTGCTGGCACCAAATAACAATAATAATTTTAGTGCAAAATGAGCAGTGATTAAGTCGCCCTGTATATGGATCACTTTAACCATCCATGATATGTATGAAAATGAAACACACAAGTTTTGCTTCAAAGTTTTATTTCACAAAATGTAGTGCAAACAAAAATGAACAGTACAAAAAATATGAACAGTATGTAACTATAAATGAACAGTTTAAATTGAGCTGAACTGTCAGCTCCAGCTCTTTTCTTTTCATTAGCAGTTTTTTTCTCTCTTTTCTCCCACCATCTCTGTCACCAGCCAGATGAAGCCATGTCTGAGACTGAGGAAGTCACTGGGTTTCTTCTAACAGCACCTTCACAATGCAGAACATTAGAAAGAGTAGTGTTATTGTAGCTTATGATATAATGTAATGCACTGCAAATTTTCAAAAAGTTTTTATATTTCATAAACTGTATGTATGACTTTCAGCTGAATCAGTCAGTCACTTGTCAGATGCATAGAGAGGGAGAAGACAGGCCAAGGAGTGTCACCTCTCACGTGACACTGGTTGCATCACTACAGAAAAGTACTGTGATTGGTTCGTTGCGGCCAGGGGATTGTGGGATTTGTAGTTCTTGAAAGACCACACTTAAGCTAGGTTACTCGCTAAACCAGTCTCCCGGTCCACACACACACTTTTGAGGGCAAAGGCGAGTGAAATGTTTGCACTAAGAGAAGCACATAGAAACTGTGAAAGATGGCCACTCGACCATATATTCATGTTGGTGGACGGGCAGAGGCGCCGCGCATAGATCTCTGGCTTCATTACTCGCTAACGTTAGCAGCTAATCACCACTGACACGCCTCAGCTGCGTTAGCACCCAACGTTAGCAGCTAATATAATTTATATACGGTATATAAATTATATTAGCTGCTAACGCCCAGTGTGGTATTACCACAGTGGCGTTTGCAGCTAAGCAGCTAATATAATTTATAAACCACACGGGAGCTGCGTTAGCTGCTAATATAATTTATATACCACACGGGAGCTGCATTAGCTGCTAATATAATTTATATACCACACGGGAGCTGCGTTAGCTGCTAATATAATTTATATACCGTGCTTCATATGGCTTCATATAGACACAGGTGCTGTGTTAGCAGCCAATGTTAGTAGCGCTTAAAGTTAGCGACCGCTTTTAGCAAAATCAGACATTAGAGATCATTAAAGTTGAATCAAACATTTTCATCCTAAAAGCAGCAGGCTTAGCGAGGATGCTAACACAGCCATAAGCCTGTGTCTAGTCACCGCCTTCACACGTCTTAAAGAAGAACAGACTTCTGTTTGGCTAATCATCTTATAGTTTTCTCCTCCAAAGACCAAAGGTTTTGTGGAACCATAACTTAGTGAGAATAAAATCGCCATTTATTATCATTAGTTCAACAAAATTTAAAAGGTTTAAAATTCACTTACCAAGCCAGTTGAAAGGTGAGAGGAGCCAGGGGGAAAATTAGGCAAATAAGGTCCTGGTCATGTGCTGCAAAAGACTCCACTCTGCCACCTGGGCAGGTGTCAGAGTGTATGGCCAAACTGAAGGTTAGGATGTGGCCCACATGTGTTCTGCCATATCACATTTGCCAGTTACAAGTCAGGTGTGGCCCAAAAGTAAAATCTATTATCTGGGCCAAGCGCTTCAATTACTGAACTGTCCCAGAGGAGAAATCCCCTCCATTTTTGAAGGTATGGCCAAACCAATGTGGTTATGATGTGGCCCTCATGTGTTTTGCCGAATCACATCTCAGCCAGAGGAACCAGCTAGATGCCACATGTGGCCCAAAAGTCAATGCTATCAGGGTACTGATGCAACAACACACTAGAGATTAAAACAAAGGTTGAAGTTTTTACATTCGCTGTTCTAAACGTCCAGAGTCTGGCAAGGAACTGATGCATTTTACATTTTCAGTTTGTGTGGAGTCAGGGTTTCCTCTAAACAAAAAATTGGCACCGGACAACGTGACCGACAGGTTTTCAATTTACCGGACAAATGTTTGAAATTCCGGTCAAATATTATCTGGATTTATTGAGCTTAAAATTATATGCAGGCTATATAAGAATATCAAGGCATGTCAATTTATAGCGTAATCTTTTTATTGAAAAGAGGCTGTATCAAATGAAATGAGTGCCGTCAACTGACTCACGTGCGTAACGTCTAAAATAAATCAATAAATATTGCACAAGCCAGTGCTCTTTTAACATGAACATTGCATACAATTGCAACTACAATTTGCAAACACAAAAAAAGGCTCATACCATTTTAATAACGCGGCGTGCTGCCAACTTGAAATCAAATAGATGCAATAAAAACTTAATTCAGCAGCTGAATTAAAATCCAAAGTCTCAAGTGTCTCTCCACAACTTGCAATGCGCATCAGTCTTGTGACCTTGTTCTCCTCCAGGCGACTTCGCTGTGCTGTTTTGATCCGGTTCTGCAGAGAAAAACCTCTCTCTCTCTCTCTCTCTCTCTCTCTGTCTCTCTCTCTCTGGTACACTGGAGACAGGGATCACGCAGTCTATTTTTTTTTTTTTAAATAATAATAATGAATAAAATTACGTGGAAATTGACTGTTTTAATAAAATTCAAATTGTGAATATTTTCACCGGACATTTACAAATTACAAATTAGTCTGGTGATTACCGGATAACGGAAACCCAGAGTGGAATATTTATATATATGGAAGAAGAACTGTGTAGTTGGGCGGCACGGTGGTGCAGTGGTTAGCACTGTCGCCTCACAGTGAGAAGGTCCTGGGTTCGATTCCCACCCAAGGTCCTTTCTGTGTGGAGTTTGCATGTTCTCCCCGTGTCTGCTTGGGTTTCCTCCGGGCACTCCAGTTTCCTCCCACCGTCCAAAGACATGCAGGTCAGGTGAGAGAAGCTAAATTGCCCCTGGGTTCGATTCCCACCCAAGGTCCTTTCTGTGTGGAGTTTGCATGTTCTCCCCGTGTCTGCTTGGGTTTCCTCCGGGCACTCCAGTTTCCTCCCACCGTCCAAAGACATGCAGGTCAGGTGAGAGAAGCTAAATTGCCCCTAGGTGTGACTGTGTGTGTGGATGTCAGTGTTTGTCTGTCTGCCCTGCGATGGACTGGCGACCTGTCCAGGGTGTCTCGCTGCCTTCGCCCTATGAGCGCTGGGATCGGCTCCAGCACCCCCCACGACCCTAGTGAGGATAAGCGGTTTAGAAGATGAATGAATGAACTGTGTAGTTAACAGGAGCAGCTCCAGACACCATGACTGGAAAAAAGACATCACCGTACTGGACACACTGTTTGACTGACAGGTGATCAGGTTGGGTTTCCATGACGCTGTGTAGACAGGCATGTTCATGTCCCTTTAAGACGCTGTACTACGTGTCCAGCGTGTGTGGTCACGTGACTCCACCCCTCCAGTCTGCAACAAGAAGGGAACAGTGTTGCCAACTTGGCGACTTTCTCACTAAATCTGGCGACTTTCCAACTCTCCATGGTGACTTTTTTTGTCAAAAGCGACTAGAGACAAATCTAGTGACTTTTCCTGGTGTTATTGGAGACTTTTCTGGTATTTTGGAGACTGAAAGCTCGTGTCGTTCCTCTGCAGTTCCTGTTCTCAGCGAGCAGCGGGTGCTGCCGCGAGCCCCTCCCCCGCCCCAAAGTCCTCCCAGGCGGTCACAGCCTCCAGCTGCAGTCAGGAGAGGAGCAGAGAGGAGACCCACCACTCCGCCTGCAGGCAGCAGATGAATCACACATGCACAAAGCCGCGTTGATCGCGCCCTTATTCCTCTCCTACAGCGCCCATTACAGTCCATTACAATCACATGCAAATCGCAAATTATGCAAATTAGGCGATGACGTCATTTGGCGACTTCTAGCGACTTTTAGGAGAGCCAATAGCTGCTTTCCTTACTGAGGAGTTGGCAACACTGGAAGGGAAAGAGACGCTGAGGATGGAGGACGGCTCAAATGTAGAAGCGGCTCGAAGTCGATTCAGTCGAGGACGACTTGCTTATCATATTTTATACTTTAAACTTGGTTTGACTGTCAGTGGTTCAATAAATTTAACTTAAAGTATTTCATATGTATTTTCTTCAGTTATTCTCAGACAGAGTTAGAGTTGCACTTCTCAGGATGCAAACTTGTCGCCTTTCGGCTCCAATCTCTGTGTTTTTGGTCAGTCGGGTCGTTCACGTGAATCGTGTAGTTTGGAAGAGACGCCTGGCCTCCGAGTCCCATGGAAAGTTTTAACGTTAGTTTGAAGGAACCGCCTCACGTTAAATTAGACCTTGTATAACGTTATGCTTCGAGCAAAGTGGCTAACGTTAGTTAGCAAGACAAGCGGGCCATATGATGCTGGAATGTCCATCAGCAAGATAGCAAACTAATTAGCCAGCTAACGTTAGCTAGTGCTAATGGTAATTCCAGCATGGTCTGCTTGTCTTGCTAACTAACGTTAGCCATTTAGCTTTAAGCATATGCTTGCTATTTAAGGGCCTAGCCTTCCAGCTAACTAGCAACTCCCGTTATAGGGGGGGGGGGGGGGGGGGGGGGGGGGGTTATGCTGCCATTGCCCCATCTAGTGGCGAATGGAAAAAACTTTCCTTCCATTGCAATAAATAGGTCCAGGGAGGCATACTGTCAATATCACTGTCAATTCACAAAAAAACAACAACAAAATAAATATTATAGGCTATAGCCTTATTTTAGTGACAATTTTGGGGAAGCTAAGTTTCCCCTAGCCTCTTAATAGCGCCGCCTATGTCTATCACAACAACAGCCTCCAGACGCTGTTGGCCGTTCCACTAGACGTTTTTCTCTTCGTCTCATGGCCCACCGGCCCACCGGGGAAATCCCCGGGGGGTGTGTGTAATGCGGGGTGAGTCGGGTGGGGGTCCGGGGGGTGTGTGTAATGCGGGGCGAGTCGGGTGCACTGTGGGACCGCGTCTTCCTCCAGTGCCTTTTTTTCCTTTCGCCCTTTCCGCACCACCTTTCCTCTTTTTTCCTGGATTTGGGGAATTAATTTCTTAACTTCCGCCTCCTCTCCTTTCCTCCACACACACACACACATGAGTCGCGACACCACCTCCTCAACTCGCTGCCTGTGTTTACAGTGCACTCGGACTGTTGGGGCGGGTGTTCATCAAAACAAACCAATCAGGTCTTGAGCTCTTCACAGGCTGCTGGCCCCTGATTGGCCTGTCCGTCTCTCTGACTCAAAAAAAGGTCAGACTGGCGAGGCAGCCGGACCAGACCGGCCTGACAGCTGATTGGCCTGGCTGGCGACCTGTCTGAAAAAAAAAAAAAAAAAAAAAAGACAGACAGGCCACCAGGCCAGTGACAGGCCGGCGGTTCTCCTGATGTGCAGTCCGGGCCTGGCAGCAGTAACACTTCATGTCTGTTCTGCAGGATGAATGTTTTCTTCAGCGGCTGTGTTCATGGTTTTGACAGCAGAAATATTAGTTTGGAGAAATGTGCAAAATCAAATGAGACAAACTTCATGTCATTATGTCAGAAAAACCAAACAATGAAGCTCTGCAACAAGCAGTGTT
>NC_043992.1:40361365-40401365 GCF_902150065.1 Myripristis murdjan | reverse complement strand
ATTAGAAGTCCATTAGTAGTTAGGTGGTTAGGTGTCCTTTCGACAAGGATCCCGTGGATGAAGGTGCAGTGTTACTGCGCAGAGAATTCAATATTCGTCGGGAGATGGTTATAAGACCGCGCAGAGATGTTTTAGCATTTCCAGACAATTATCTTTTTGAGCGTTACCGTTCCACGTCACCCAAATGAAATAAATTAATAGGCCAGCAGTAATTCAAGCAGTTTTCCCCTGTAATATTATTGTGATTGCAACGGACTACATTTAAACTTACGCATTGACCCGAGCAGCAGTGTTCTCCCACGCCGTCTCCCTCTCCTTTGCCGCTGCAGCGGTGTTGCAATTAATAAAAAAAAACAAAAAAAAAAAAACATGTTCTAACTCGCTGTATGAATGCATTAAGATTTCCAATTCAACTGGGGTGAAAAACGCAGCCCGACGTTTCCCCGTTGCCATGTGAGCTTTAAGTTTAAGCCACAGCAGTTACACATGACTTCAGTTGTTGTCACATATTTTCCTTCTTTCTTTAGGGGACCAGAATAGTTGTTGTACAGTGAATGTGGTGTTTTTAGATGTCAGTATCAAGCAAATTACATCCACGTATTATTAACAACTTTTAGAGTGACAAAAAGAATCGGATCGGTATCGGCCGATCCTCAAGGCTGCAGTATCGGTATCGGTATTGGATGTGAAAAAGTGGTATAGAGCCATCCCTAGTCTGTACTTACTCAACTGCTGTTAAATTGGCTCCAAATTAATCATTCATTAATATAATGTTACATTTTCCTATAGAAAGTTCAGATAAGAGTAAGACCAGCAGCAACAGTCAAGTCAATCCATTCAAGCTGGAAGCAGCTTGTTGTTTATTACTTGTTTATTTTAAGTATAATGGTGTCATAAAAAAAATACAAAAATGTATATATTTGGAACCGTTATCGGAACCGGAATCGTTAAGAGGGAATCGTTAAGGAATCGGAATCATTAAAAAGGCCATCTGCTTTGAATTGATGCCGCTCACTCCCCTGCAGTGTCCACAGGCTGGGGAGCATTCCATATTGTTTTTTTTACAACTGCATCTCAGGGTGCAAAATGGCAGCCATTTTGAAATTTCTAAGTGGTTACTTGTCAAGTGACCCATGGAGACAGCTCATCCCAATTTTCATGCTAGTATCATTGGTCTTTTTCAAAACTTTCCCCCAGTGGGATTCTTTGGGGCTTTTTTTCCCTCCCATGTTGAGGATACAAAATCAGTTGAGTTTGTTTCTGTTGCAATTTGTTGACAACTTATTTGGCTTAAAATTCCTGGACTACTGAGCAATGTCGGCACACTGCCTTCATTTTATCCACTTGTCTTTGTCCGCTGCAAGATTTGAGCAGGAAGCCGAAGTATTCCCACACAGGAGATTTTAACGACAAGGGACGCTCTTCAAGCTCTAGTTTCTCGCTGGTGCCGGTTTCAGCAGCTTTAGCCGTAGCCATGACATCAGTGGCGTGTCGGTCGCCAATGAAACGGCTCTTAAAGCCGGAGACGAGAGAAAGAGAGCAAGGAGCCACAAGGAGAGACAACACAAACGCGCTGGAAAGGTGTAGTTAAGAAAATGAGTGACAATAGGAAAGGGAGTGAAATCTGGACCCATTTCAATTTTATTGACAATACAAAGGCAGAGTGTGGAGTTGGCAAGAGAAAAATCTCTCATTGAGCCGCTCCACAGACAACCTGCACAGCCACATGACAACTGTCCACCCATCAGTGCAATGGGAAGAAAAAACACAAGCAATCGAACTGTTGCTGCTGCTGCTGCTGCTGCAGTGTCTATGGCAATTCAGATCAACTTTAAATAGTTAAAAGTTCGTTTTTGTATTTTATAATATATTTTTTGTAGCACTATGTAGAGTGAATAAATAGGCATATTTATGTAATAAACATATATAAATAAAAAAACAAACAATGCATGTTTTTTGTACATTAATACTAATACAATTTGTGCATAATTTTACATTATTGTTGGTAATAATTAATTTAAACAACAAAAAAAAAAATCTGAAGAGCTGCTTGGGAGCCGAAAGAGCCGGCTCTTTTTAGTGAGCCGAGCCGAAAGAGCCAGTTCTCTAAAAAGAGCCGGAGTTCCCATCACTAATGCCATCAGTGCTCAGGCTTCAGGTGTAGTTTATTATGCTTCTTCTACCAGAGACTAGACGCTTCCATGGCGTACTGCTGCCCTCTACTGTTGTGCACGTGTAGCTGCAGGTGGATATGGATAAATGAAAACGAAACTTATGTTCAGCCACCTATTATACTCGTGTGGTAACTCACCCGGGCTGCACACCTTTGTACCGAACCCAACGCCCTGTACCGAAAATTTTCAGTATGAATACATGTATCGTTACACCACTGGTTCCCTCTAAATGTTGCTGGCAAATACCCCAATATTCTTTCCCAAGTCCATTTTTAAAACCCCAGACCAAGGCATTTCTTCTTTTATATGGCATAAAGGCTCAGTTAGAATACAAAATACACTCTTACAGATGCCAAAAGCATCAGAGGGGCTTGCCCTTCCAAATGTCCAAATATATTATTGGGCAGCTAAATTAATATCTAAATTACACCCCTGTAGTTAGTCAGTTGCTGTGAATATGGAAACAGTTTAAACTCCATTCCGTATTTGAGGCAATTCCAGTACTCTTTCCCTGTAACAACAACCCATTTTTCCCCTTGTCTCTAAATGATAATGTCTGAGTGATTTAGCATAAGATCATTTGAACATCTGTATATAGATGAAGTGTTGTTGCCGCCTTCTGTCAACTGTCCCTGAAATTCAGACTCTATAAAAGTCACCTTTTCAGATATCATCAGATATCACCACCATCTACCTGCCTTACAGAGCTTACGCACCTGGAGAACCCACAAAGTGCTGTGAGGATGGTGCTCTTTGATTCCTCCAGTGCTTTTAACACCATCCGGCCTCTCTGACTAGCTAAGATGCTCTTGGAGATGTAGGTGGACCAGGACCTCGTGGCCTGGATTACAGACTACCTCAGCGACAGGCCATGTCTGACACCCTCAGGAACAGTGGTGTCACTATTTTTGTTCATCCTCTGCACCTCTGACCTCTTTGACTCAGGAACATGCCACCTACAGAAGTTCTCAGATGACTCCTCAGTTGTTGGCTGTGTGACAGAGGACAGGGAGGAGGAGTTACTTCATAGGATGATGTGGCAGCAACCACTCACCGCCGCTCAGCATCGGAAAAACCAAGGAGCTGGAGGTGGACTGCCAATGCAGCTGTTGTTCCTGGGAGCCAGGAAGAACAGGCTGCTCTGCCCATGTAGGAATCAGTCCCTTAATGTGTGCATTAGGCTGCTATGGATGTTCTGCTATTAACTAATGACCAGTGTTATCTTCTGTGCTGGGAAGGTAGCATCAGGGCTTATGGTGCCAACATATGGGGCAAGCTGGTGAAGAAGAACAGCTCTGGTTCTATCTGGAAATTCCCAGATAGAACAGATATTTAAACAGTGAATTAAAAGGTTACTATATATATAGTAACCTTTTAATTCACTGTTTAAATATTTGCTCTGGCATTTATTCCTTATATTCCTTATTAGCGCATATCAAATCAGATAATGTGTGATATGCATGTGTAAACAGAATAATTCAAAGAACTTGTAATTGACTTTTTTTCTTGTCTTTGTGTGTGTAATCAACTTGTGAATTTTTATAGTGATATCTGAAAGTAAAATGTTGAACCCCTTTCCCCTGTGTGTTAAAAGGCTGTTTTTTGGTATTATATGGTCATATAGAGGTGATTTTCAAAACTTTCCACCAATGGGATTTCTTGGGACTTTTTCCCCTCACTCAGGACAAACTGAGGATACAGAATCAGTTGAGTTTGCTTCTGTTGCAGTTTGTCCCAGGTTTTTTCATAAAATGACTGGACTATCTGTGGTGGAGGCAGTGATGGAGAAAAGGATAGGCTAGATATACTCTCTATACACGTACATTTACAAACAGATAAAGTATGAGTGTATGTACTGTATGTATATTTTAGAAACGGCATCAGTGTCCTGATTTGAGGCATCGTGTAAGGACAAAGGCGATAGGGGTCTATTGTGTCCTATTCCTATTTGGCCATATCTTACCTTTTTTGTACATAGGTATTGCTATTTTTCTTTTTTCCAGGGATAAATGAGAAACTATTTCTATAGGGACATAGTGAAAAAAAAATCTAGTCTTGATGTGAATTTCCTGCTTTGAGGTTAACTTTAATGTCAACTACTGCTGCTGCTGTTGTGTCATTTGAATTTCCTCTTCAGGGGATCAATAAAGGTAAATCTAAACTATTGGTTTATTATAATTACAACTATTACGTGAGATTTTAGGGTAGATTCTGCTTCAGAACAGCTCAGAGAGGAATATGTGGTTTTATATCAGAAAACACATGGAACCTATACCACAGTATCATTAATGGAAGACGAACATACTGGACATTATTTCTTAATATACAGTCTGTTATTACACCACATAATTCTTGTATCACTAACCAGACGGTGGTGAGAGAGTGGAATGAGGAGCAGAGCCTTACCACCCTGGACAGAAATATCACGGGGTAAAAGAATAAAACTAAGCTATTATTCTTATACTTTGTACATGTTGCATTACCTGATCAAAGATTTGTACATTGATACAAGTTTATACATTATACAAAGACACAGCACCCCCTAGTGACACATTTTAAGACCATTTCATTCTGAACAATGCTATAGTAATGACTGAAGAAATGGAAAGACCTGTTTTCGTGATGCCGTGTTTAATTAAGGTAAGATAATGTCAACCACAGGTTAGGCAGGAAAAGCATGAAAGCAAGAAATTTGAATTATGGCTAAATATTCTCTTGAAAATAAACTCTTGAAATTGACTCTGGTATGAAATAGGTAATCAGTTTTGGGTTTCTTGCCTTGGGAATCCAAAGGCAGAAAACACCCTACATTTACTCTCTCCTTCTGTCTCACACTTTCTGTCTTCATACTTTACACACACACGTCATTATCAGTTTTAACAGTTCAGTCTGTAATAGCAGGATAAGGCGTGGTATTAATGTGCCTGGGCTTAGGTTGTTTGATTCCCACATCAGGACAAAATACAGAAAAAAAAAAACAAAACAAACAAACAGCAGGTGATTAATACTGTCAGAGGGACATAGACACAGAGATTCCTGTGTATTTTTTCATACTTAATATATTTAAGTTGTAATGGAACTGTATTTAATATCAGATTACACCAGGATCTTTTGGACCACTTGAATTACACTATAATATATTTTAATATACTTTTAAAATCTCGTGCTTCATTTGCTCAAAATCAGCTTTGCATGTAGTCAAATTCTATTTTTCATTATCCTGCAATGTAAAACAAAACAAAACAAACAATAAAAAAAACACCAACATTTAAATATAAGTAATAATTGCATGTTATCTAGATATCTAGTATATCTGGTATATATTTGAATACTTATGTATATTGTATGTTTGACATATTTTCATAGGTAGTGGCAGATTCAAGGGTAGGCTCCTTAAAAGCTCTGCTTCAGCCTTACCCTTTTGGTTGAATCCTTACTGAATTTTTTTTTTGCTTGTTTGAATTAATGGTAGTGATAAGAAATATGAGTTTGTGTTATAATGTTTGGATTGACCAAATAAACTGTATTCATTCATTCATTCATTCATTCATTCATTCATTCAGGCTGTTTGAAGGGCTGGGCTGAAAACATAAAAAGGCCACCTGCTGCATGACAGGCAGTCCCACCAGCACTCAAAAAGAAATGGACCTGGGCTGTGAGGCTCCACAAGTGGAACCCCAGAGATATTCTGTAACTTGGATTATGATTATTATCCATAATGTTGTAAACACTGAAGGCAGACTGACCACGAGCTGGGAGATTATAAAACAATGTTTTCTGCTCCTGTTGAAGCTACAAGTCTGGATAAAAACAACCTCGTTTTTAGAAAAATGAGTTTTATTCACGGTGTCACGGAAAAGTACTACACTACCCACAATCCTAACCGTGGCTCTGATTGGTGGAGCTCACTGTTACCTTGGAAACATTTACTGCACCTGCGAGTGTTTCCATTGGCTAGTGAGTGATGTCAGTAACGTCAACATTAGTCAGCCCTGGTAACACTGGTTAAGGAAACATTACATTAACATTAGATAACATATGATGGAAACTGTAGTTCTTTTGTGATTGGCGCTATTAGATACACAGACTTGTACCCATGACTTTTTTTTTTCTCGTTTCTCTCAATTTCTAAATGCAGATCTTATTTAATCACACTAATTTCTGCTCCTGTCAAATTTCAGACCACTTGAATACGTGGAACCGTATAAACTCAGCTACCGTGATAAAACTCTTCCGGACCACAAGGGTCTTCGAGTTATCACGTGACTGCCCAGGTCTATGGTGCATCATGTATGATGAAATAGTCTTTGTCAGCCATTAAAATTAACATTTTTCATAGGTGATCCAGATTAAATGTAAAATGCTGAGAAAATACACAGGGAAGTAATAACCTTTCAAATTTTTATTCACAAACGCCTCCTAAGTAAAATACAGAGGCAACTACTGACATATGTTTCACACACACACACACACACACACACACACACACACACACACAAATAACCCACTCTTGAATTAAATGAAAATGTAATTCACACCAAACTTTAAATTTCTATAGGCTTTTTGTGCAAACCACTCTCAAATAATTCTGCTCGATTTCCAAATTGAGGTTATCATAGAATCAGCTAAGCAAGGTACCTGTTAGCTCCTTAGCCAAGCATCTAGGCTAAAAATGGGGTAGAAGTTTCTATAAAAGCCCTTGCAGTGTACACACATTTGTCTTTGGGAATTCAGAATTGGTAAAAATGTACAACTTGAAGAAAGCCTGCTGCATTGTCTCCTTCACAGGTCACACACTGTAGCAGGATGCCAGGGTGACAGCTCAGACTGTGTGAGCCCCTCTGACATCTGAGCGTTAGGAAGGGGCTCGAGCTAAAACTGCAAACCTGTACAGATGGGATGGATGGAAGTTTTAACAACTAACCTAAAGCGTACTTTGAAAATTAGAACAACACGGACAGTGCAGATTACATCAGAGATTACATCAAAATGCTAGCAAGATACTGGGCTACCTTCTTGGTTCTTTGCAAAAACGTGCACCATGTACTTTGCAGAGTTGTCCCAGCCTCACTTTGGGAAAGCCTTCCCTACAGGACACTTTGCATGGGACACTACAGAGCGCTGTATCTCTTTTCCACTGGCATTTTTTTTTCTCTCCATTGCACGGGCACTTCATGGCATTTTCTTACTTGGAAGGACATCTCAAAGGGCATCTTATGAGTTTTCTTTATCAGAAAGGCACCTCAGGAACCTGTAAGCTCACCTGTCCTATAGCACATTTTCTCAACTGGACGGTCGTCCATAAACAAACTTCCCACATTTTCACACATGTAAGGACACCCTTTAAAGCGCTGCATCACATCTTATCCCCTGGAGTGGCACTTCTCCATTGGAGGAGCACCTGATTTACTGTAATTTATTTATTTAATGTATTTATTGCATGAAAAGCACTTGAGGGCCCTTCCTTTCATTCTTGGCCCTCTAGAGAGCACTTTAGCGATGCTCTTTCAAACATGGGGGAACCACACCCATGTAAATGCACTTTTTTTTCCTACTAACTAGAATGATATTTTCCAAATGCCCTTGCACTATAAAAACAACACTTAGTGTCAATAAGCTTTTAACTACTTATAAGTTTACCCTTTTTTATTTTAATTCTACTAATTATTATTATTGGGACCATGCTGCATGGTGATTCTGCACTTTAAATAAAACTGATTGACTGATTCACAGAATATATGGCATATCAAATGCTTTGGTATTTCTGCTCTGGTAAAGTTCACACCAAGGTGGCACATTTTACTCTGTTGTATTCTATTATCCTTCTTAAATGTCCCCACACTAGGATTACCCTGAGCGGAGAGCAGGATGCAACCACTGACCAAAAGCACAACTAAAACAGAGTTTTGCAAACAAAGTTACAAAAGCAACATCAAAGAAGTGCTCTTAAGACCTTGAGGCATGATGGGAACTAGGGCAGCTTAAATTAGAGCCAAGACACCGACCCAGCCATCACCCCAGTTGGTTTACCAGAACGCCTCAGTAGATACCTGACAACTAACCATCCCTGTCCATCGGAAAATGCATCACATGTGGCATCTTAAGGAGGAATAGGAGGTGGAGGGGACTGTGTTAACTAGTCAAATACAAAGTCAGCCCAGATGAATGTGTGGTGACATCACATGGATGTGACAGCTTGCAGAGTTTGAGTTTGCATCGTGCCAAGGGGAGCGTGGGAGCTGAGTGGAGCGCAGGGCCCTGGCAGAGCACAAAGGGGGTAGCTGGACGGTGACAGGGGGGTGACAGGATGAGGACGGGGGGAACACACCGCCTGTAACATGGTGTATGGAACAAGTTTCTTAGTGAGGTGCGGCGTGGCTCAGGAGGCAGAGTGGTCGTCTGGTCATTGGAGGGGAAATTATAGTCTACATCACATCCAAACTGATCCGTTTGATAGGTTCTTGGAATGTTCTTGGAATGGTTCTGCCTGTCAACACACTGTCACTCAGCGTAACCAACAGAACCCAAGATGTTCCTCTCCTGGTTCCAGTTCAACTGACCGTTTAAGGTGGCAATAAAGCTCAGCAGTTATACCCATCCCCCGCCCACACAAACACACACTCACACTCACACACACACACACACACACACACACACACACACTCGATCTGGTGTGAAAACAGCCTGTCTTAGGCTCTAGGCTATTTCTCTAGAAATGTGGTTCTGTCTATATGCTTTATATCTATAGATGCAAGTCTCCATGAATATCTATGAGGCCCATTCTATAAGTTGTGTGTCAAGTCTAGATCGCATGTGTATATGCAACATTATTATTTTACACTACTACAACACCAATAACAATAATAATAATAACAATAAATATACTTTATCAATACATTACCTTTCATACGGGGGTTCAGCTCAAAGTGCTTTACAATAAAGTGAAGAAAAACAAGAGAATAAAATAAAGCCAGGCAATTTAATACAAGTGCAAATCTTCCGTTATAAATCCAGGCAATCAAATGAAAAAAAAAAAAAAAAAAAGCAGAGGCAGCAAAAAACAAAAGATATTTAAAAGGAGGTAAAACAAATTAAGATATAGACACAGTAAAATATGTAGAAACAAAGGAAGACAAAAATGTAAAACAAAGGAGAACAAAAAGCAGGAAAACATGTACAAGAACAGAATAGAAGAATAAAACAAAGGAAGCATGACAATTACATTTTTCTATTGTGATTTAAAAGCTGCAGCTCCTACAGCCTTTGGCAATGACTACTTGTATATGTATATGTATGTATGTATGTATGTATGTATCAGAGGTGGGAAGTAACGAAGTACAAATACTTCGTTACCGTACTTAAGTAGATTTTTCAGGTATCTGTACTTTACTTGAGTATTTAATTTTCTGCCGACTTTTTACTTTTACTCCCTACATTTGAACACAAATATCTGTACTTTTTACTCCTTACATTGTCAAAACAGGCTCGTTACTTCTCTCTCCCTCTCTCTCTCTTTTTGGTGGGGGCGGGCGGGCTCGTTACCACCAAGAAAAACATTACAGCACCTGCACCGGCACCGTACGAGAACAAAAGGCAGAGAAACTTTCCAGGCTACAGCAGCGCACTGACATAGATTGTGTAACAAAGCGAAGACTTGCCACTCAGCTGTATTTTCACTGGCTAACAGCAGCACACTGGCTTAGCTTGTCTATTCAGAGAAGAGGTATCACTTTGGCTAATTTTTCAATCTATATTATCATATGCATACTACTGCTCATTCATTGGTAGCTGAATTGTTAGGTCTGTTTGATAAGTAATTTACATTTTTAAAACAAATAATAATTTAACATATTTTTAAATTATTAGAGTCAACATCTACTCCTTCAAGATAATTTATTATGTTCTACAACTCATAAACATACACTAACACTACATACCGAGTGTTTGAGCAGCATATCTCCCCTGTGCTACAAAAGATCCGTGGTAAAAATTATTAACATTAACGCTGAAGCCCTTCCCCCACAGTTTCCAAAAATCCTGGAGGAAACCCTGCACAAAACAGACAACGCGACAAAACAGAGTCGGAGAAGCAAGAAAAACTCTGCTAAAAGTCATATACGTTAAGTATATTAAGTGTTGAGAGTACCAAAGCTGTGATCAAGGTACTCATTCAAGACCTCTGGTCAGTTCAGTCTTGATTATTGTGTGAAAGTGGGCTTGCAGCAAAACTAGACTGTTGCGTGATTTTTATTCTCTGTAACAGCACTTTGCAGGTTGTTAATAAAAGAGGAAATGTTCCTGTTTTTTTTCGTCAAAAAGTTATCAAAAAAGGTATATGTATCATTAACGGTAAAAAATTCATTTTTACTTTTTACTTTTGTACTTAAGTACATTTCAGAGCCTGTACTTTCTTACTTTTACTTGAGTAAAGAAGTTGAATTGGTACTTCTACTTTTACCAGAGTCTTTTCTCACACAAGTATCTTTACTTCGACTTAAGTACAGAATGTCAGTACTTTTGCCACCTCTGATATGTATATGTATAATATGGACATGCTATTCTATCTGTTACATCCACACACAGAAAAATAATAGTTCTAAAATGGCAGTTCCATGTAGAACCATGAGCTACTGAAGAACCACCCATTTCATGGATGGATCCTTGTTTGGGACAAAAAACTGAGAACGGTTCTGCTCTGAACCGAGCGGCTCCACCAGGAGGAATCTGCAACGGTTCACTTAAAGCTCCACTGTGAGGAACTGTTTTTGGTTTCAGTTGGCACCTTTTTTAATCCTTTACAAAAAAAAAAAAAAAAAAAAAAAGAGAGTTAAATGAAATTATTAATGTCACTGTAATTTAACTTTAATTTACCTTCAGTGTGTCCCGGGCCAGGCTTTGCAGCGCTTGGTGTTTCAGCAAACGTTTGAGGGTCAAGGAGACAAAAACCTGAACACAGTTTTCAAACGGTGGGCCAGTGCCCTCAGGGTTACACTGTGAACCTTCATTTTGTATTGGGTGGTTGCACCAGCTGTACTCTCATCCTCTCCAAACTCAGCACGTAGCCTCTTCTTCTTCCTGGATCTTTGACAAGGCAGTGCAGCTTGAGCCTCATTTTGCAGTTTGACGTTTGCCCAAAAAAGTTGTCCGCTCACCTCTGGACAGTTTCAGAATCCATGGCGTATTCCCTGAGGTTCTCCTGTGTGCCAGCGGCGGGACGATGAGCTGTCAGATTCATTCCAGCTGTTTGGAGATGTTTAGACAGAGCAGACATCAGAGGTCAAGGCCTCCATGTTGGCTTTTGCCTTCACGTGCACAGATGGTTTCATGTTTTCATTTTCAGTGGCTGTGAGTGTCACTTCAAGCTCAATGCAATGCTAGTTCAACGTAGAGACTTTTGTCCAGGGAACCAAAAGATCCAAACATCTTTCACCCACCACCATGTCTCTCCGATGAGCAGAGGTGGGAAGTAACGAAGTACAAATACTTCGTTACCGTACTTAAGTAGATTTTTCAGGTATCTGTACTTTACTTGAGTATTTAATTTTCTGCCGACTTTTTACTTTTACTCCCTACATTTGAACACAAATATCTGTACTTTTTACTCCTTACATTGTCAAAACAGGCTCGTTACTTCTCTCTCCCTCTCTCTCTCTCTTTGGTGGGGGCGGGCGGGCTCGTTACCGCCAAGAAAAACATTACAACACCTGCACCGGCACCGTACGAGAACAAAAGGCAGAGAAACTTTCCAGGCTACAGCAGCGCACTGACATAGATTGTGAAACAAAGCGAAGAGTTGCCACTCCGCGCTATTTTCACTGGCTAAGAGCAGCACACTGGCTTAGCTTGTCTATTCAGAGAAGAGGTATCACTTTGGCTTATTTTTCATTCTATGTTATCACATGCATACTACTGCTCATTCACTGGTAGTTGAATTGTTAGGTCTGTTTGATAAGTAATTTACATTTTTAAAACAAATAATAATTTAACATATTTTTAAATTATTAGAGTCAACATCTACTCCTTCAAGATAATTTATTATGTTCTACAACTCATAAACATACACTAACACTACATACTGAGTGTCTGAGCAGCATATCTCCTCTGTGCTACAAAAGATCCGTGGTAAAAATTATTAACATTAACGCTGAAGCCCTCCCCCACAGTTTCCAAAAATCCTGGAGGAAACCCTGCACAGAGAGGGAAAGGGAGAGAGGGCGCGGGGCGTGAGAGCAGTTAAGAAAAAGAAAACCATATAGAGAAATCTGGAGCCATGGAGGAAGACAGTTGCCAGGGAAGATAACGTTAGCTGACAACAAAACAGAGTCGGAGAAGCAAGAAAAAATCTGTTAAAAGTCATATACGTTAAGTATATTAAGTATTGAGAGTACCAAAGCTGTTATCAAGGTACTCATTCAAGACCTCTGGTCAGTTCAGTCTTGATTATTGTGTGAAACTGGGCTTGCAGCAAAACTAGAATGTTGCGTGATTTTCATTCTCTCTGTACTTTGCAGGTTGTTAATAAAAGAGGAAATGTTCCTGTTTTGTGTGCCCTGAACTTTTTTTTCGTCAAAAAGTTATCAAAAAGGTATATGTATCATTAATGGTAAAAAAAAAAAAAAAAAAAAAAAAAATCATTTTTACCTTTTACTTTTGTACTTAAGTACATTTCAGAGCCTGTACTTTCTTATGTTTACTTGAGTAAAGAAGTTGAATTGGTACTTCTACTTTTACCAGAGTCTTTTCTCACACAAGTATCTTTACTTCTACTTAAGTACAGAATGTCAGTACTTTTGCCACCTCTGCCGATGACTGACTGGCACCTGTGATGAGTATCGTGGGCAATTTCTTCCCAAACACCCATTCTCTGATAGGAATACAGCAATGTCATTTAACACAGAGAAAAGGGACACACTGTCAATGACCACACCTGTGGTATCGGCTAGCTCCAGAATTAAAACGTGTGCGCAGAACCAGACGTGCACATGCCCCGGGACATGGGCTGACAAGAGAACCAAAAACCCTCGGTACTCCCCTTGCATGTTTGCTGCCTGCACATTCAGTGATGTCAGCTGCATTTAGCTGAGTACTTGCTTAGGCAGATCTGCAAAATCCTGACCAGAGGATGTCTGGCAGTTTACTACTGCAAGCAGCCTCTGGTTAAGTTCATGCGTCTCATACCTGGTTATTATGGAGCACTGGTCTTTGCACCAGATATCTTGGACAGGGTCTCTCTGAATGGAAAACATTTCAGCTTGTTTGACTTCATTAGCAATGTTTTCTTTGATGAAACGTCCAATAATCTCCATTCCTGAGCTGAGCTGTTGTTTTGGAGCGGAGAGTGACGTGCGACCCTCCACCCTTGGCTGTGCCTGACTCGTGCAGCTTCTTCCTGTTTTCAGTGTGTGAATTAATTTACATGCTTTTGCAAACATGTATAAAATGTGCTGAGTGAAAGAACAAGCTCCTAAAAGGTGGCCTGTGGTCTACTGCAGCATCGTCCAGACTATAAGCAGCTTCTGATTTCCCTCCTACTCAATAACTAATCTGATTGTCATTCAACAGGCACTCGATGTCCCCTCTGCTGGCAGATATGTGTCTGTGCATTTATGTTGTGACTTTTCTCATGTTGTTTAGTTCTCTGCTGGATGTCATTCATTCCAACTGTGAAAGGATTCTCTTGTGTGGTAAAAGCGAGACATACTGAATAAAACACTGTGTGTTTTTTTCTCTGTATGTAAGCCATGAACATTTGGTGTCATTTTTGCATTGAAACGCTTTCTTTACACATGCATTTTTTATGTTCTAACAACTAATTAACCCTAATCCCCTCTGTCCTCCTCCTCTTCATTTGGCGGTGGATAGTTGCTGCCGCTGGCCATGCTAACAGCATCTGTGATTTTGAATAAATGTGCAGGATCAGCCTCCACCTTTTTGTTTTTTTGAGGTTAGCTTTATTTTGATTTGAACTTACAACTTTTAGATTCCACTCTCTCTCTCTCTCTCTCTCTCTCTCTCTCTCTTGATTTGATTATTTCCTGATTGACCTCTGGCATTACATGGATGGATGCATCCACATGAGGAGGTGGGGGGAGGATGAGGGCAGCGCTTCCTTCACCTTCCTTCACCAACTGGGACCGTGTAACCCCCGATCAGATGGGCCGTTTCAGCATCAAGTGGACCAAATATTCTCCCCACAGTTTTTTGCCCCATATTTTTTTCTGTGCATTGGCGTTTATCAGAGTTGCCAGACTGCCAGTCCGAGCCTGCAAGACATCACTGAAATGATGGGATGATGATGATAATGATGGGATTAGAAAAAGTGAATTCACCTAAAATTTCATTTAAAAGCCGAGTCTCTTTTCCTGCTCTTTTTTTGTCCAAAAAGAATTAAAGGTAGTTCTGTCCCAAATCTCGGCGGGTTGGATTCAGTGAATGGAGCAGTTCATTCAGTGACTGGCTGTTCATTGATGTTTTAAGGTTTTTGCTGCCTGATTCAGTCTTTGAGCAGCCACAACAGAAGGAGCTGCTGTTCTACTGAAAACTGTTTTTACAGACATACAGCTCTCTGTCACATTCATAATTCTGACTGTTTGCATGAGATGCGACTAAGACAGAGCAGAGCAAACGCCTTTCATCGCATCTGTTTTGGCTCATATTTCAGCAGCATGGACAGAGAGTGGAGGGCTAATTATCATTAGTCTTTTGTTTAAATTTCACAGGAAACCGGGTGCCCTGGTAGCTCACCGGATAGGAGCGTGTACCATGTGCTAAAGCTGAGTCCTGTGTCCTTGGTTTGAATCCGACCTCAGGCCCCGGGGCAGACCCAGGACTATGTATCTGGCCTGGGAACGCCTTGGGACCCCCAGGAAGAGCTGGTGGATGTGGCTGTAAGCGCCATTTATTATTGTTTTGTTATTTGCACTGATTTATAGTAATGTTTTGTTGAAGGAATAAGTTTAAGTATGTTTTTGAATTTTGAGCCACCTGTGTTACGGTTGATGTCATGTGACTTCCGTAGAGAAGGAGGAAGTAAAGATTTGTTAATGAAAATGTGATGAATAAATGAGACAGCTGCGGAGCGACACAGTCGTTTTACCGTCTGCGTCGGCACCCAGCCAGCTCGACGAGTAAAACAGTCTCCAGTTGTTTCATCAAGAGTGGTTAAAAGAGTAAGAAATGAAAACTAAGATAAGAACTTAAGATAGCCACTACAGTGGCCATGGAAAGGATCATGTGGGCTGACCTCCTCAACCTGTGGAAGTGGAGTGGAAAAAATAATATGGCATTGACATAACATGCCAATCTCTAGTAGGTAACCAATGGGCTGTTCAAAACAAAAAGCAAATATGGCACAAAATAATCAAATTCATTGTAGCTGCAAAGCATCAAGGCCCAGCCACACAGGCTGTGTTCAGTCTTTAATAACATGTTTGAATTCATTCGTTACTGGAAACAAAACACCTACAGTCACAGACACCTTTCGTTCTGCAGGATGTTGGCTCTTATCTAAAGCAGCTGGGAAAATTCCTCAATAGCACACGGTGGAAAATCATGGAGGACCGAGCAAGTTCACTCACTGACACTGATGTTCACTAACAGGAAAAATGTGGACCAATCAGAGGTCTAATTTCTTCTCATAGAAACATAAGCCTGAATGTGAGCAGATTGTGAGTCTAAACCTGATTCCAGTGAGTGGCAGCTGCCATACTTTACCACACCTGACTGACACCTGTGACCTCAGACCAGACCAACATGGATGTCAAGTAAATGTTGACATGAATAAGAATCACACAGTTATGTTAATTTAATCTCATGGTGAACTATTATCAATATGTTTTTTCTGCAGTGCTGCCTTTCTGTCAGCAGAGGGCGCTGCTGCTGTTCAGTTCAATAGAGAATTCCATTCCATGAAAGGGCGCAGCTGAACCGATGAAGAATCCCCTTCAGGTTATGGCTTGTAGTTCTAACATCTGGCCAGCAGGGGGCTGTCTCCATTTGGCTGCACTTCCTGAGACTGGCGTCTGCTACGCTGTAGCGTCTTCAAAATAAAAGCACACCCCTCGTACTCTGTAGCCTCTTCAAAATAAAAGTATCTAAGCCCTGATTCCTACGCAGTGCCGTTTGATGTTCAGCTTCGTTTTACACAAATCAGTTTGTTCCCCATTTAACTTCAGTGGTGAACTCGCTGTGTTTCCTGCCACTTCTGCGTTCTGCATGGAGGCTGTGATCCTGCCTCGCAGCTGCGGGATCAGCCTGACGTGTCTTCCTGCATGAAAACGGCTTTTCTACTTTCACTTTCAACTTCAACCGGATTAAGGACGTTTCTGTCTTTTCAGCCGCTTGGAAAAAAAACTCTGTTCAGCCAAAACCAAACGGAACGTCGACGAGCGGTAAGGACGATTATTTACTCGGTTTTGTTTTGTTTATTGCTCTTTTCAGCTGCTTTTTGCACACACACACACACACACACACACACACACACACACACACACACACACACACACACACACACACACACACACACACACACACACAGTCAGCAGTGTGGCAGCAGAAGCAGCAGCGTCTTCTCTCTCTGGGTTTCCTCTCCAGGTGAAGCTGAAAGTCTCTTGGATTTGATGTGGATGTGACTCAGCAGGTAAAGAGCCGACCAGGGATCATTAGAGATGTTTGATGAACAGGCTCCTACATTGTGTTTCAGAGCTGGAGGACTGGAGAGCACACTGGGACCAGCACATGTGGAAAGGCTTTCAAAACGGGGTTAACGTGTTTCAGCATCTAAATATTCATCATGTCATGATATTTAATGTTGACTGAGGACAAAATCATCTTTGTCTGAAATGTTTTACCTGTGTGTTTTACTGCTGACCAAAGTCTGCGTCAGGTGAGCTGTAATCTGAACACCTCATCGATGAAATATGCACCAAGTTACAGAACCAGTCTGACAGCTTGGAGAAAGTTGACTTGAGTTCATTTATTTTGCTGTTGATCCACCAAGAGAGCAAAACACCAGTTATTTCATGCTATATTATATTTCACTCTGCTATCACCTACTGTTTCAATACAAATGTTCTGAAACCTTTGAGTTTGAAAGCAAAACTACTTAAAATGACACAAACTCTGAAAAATTAGCAAAAGAATTATCAGAAAATCAGTAAAACAGAAAGTGATGAGACATCCTGTCATGGAAAGCTTGTTGTCATCAATCAGCCGCTGTGTTTGTGTCAAGGTGTGGGCTCGGCTATGGATGTGTGTGAGGAGAGAGAGGAGGGGCTCCCTGCCTCTGAAAGCACTCTGTCTGGGGAACATGACAGCCAGACCAAAGCTAAGAGGTGAGATGAGGATCTCTGACTGTCCATGACTGTTCTCCATCTCAGAGCTCAGCAGGCAAATCAGCACAGCAGCATTATTCACAGGAAAAGCTCTGTGTGTGTTCACACTCCATTTTACACACAGTGTTGTTTCTGAAGAGAAGTCACTCATTATTATCTTAGTATGTTAGTGTGACTAAGAGAGTAAAGCAGATCCCTTCACTGTGTTCATAATGTTTCTATCAGGATCCAGCAGGAGAGACCAGACCCACCTGAACCTGAACCTGGACCTGAACCTGAACCTGGACCTGGACCTGGACCTGAACCTGGACCTGAGCCCAGCTGTGTGTCCATGAGGAGTGACCGCTCGATGGGTCGATATATTGAGTTCAGAAACAGCCGCCTCTCCGTGGATGATGGGTAATGGGTAACTAGTGATGAATCAGATGGTTTTTCTGTCATCAGATTCATGAGATCCAGAATTGGTTCAACCCTTCAGACTCTGTTGACTGAGTTTCCTCTTTCAAAACATCACATCCAATGATCATGTGTGTGTGTGTGTGTGTGTGTGTCCTCCACAGAGTCCAGCAGCAGAGCTCAGAGGTTCCCAGTGCTCAGTCTCCCCAGCAGCATCAAACAGACCTGGCCTCCATATTTATGGTGTGTAAATGTACAACAACATACCAACTGAACATCAACCATTCTGCTCAGAATCGTCTCCGTGCTGCTCTCTGTATCTTTCAGCCTCTTTGACCTGGATTTGATTTTGTGTTTTGTGTCCAGATTTTAATTTGGAAGTCTAATTCTGTTATTTTTCTGCTCCAGCTGCTGGAGGAGAACATCAACACCTTTGTGAAGAAGGAGCTGAAAAACCTGCAGAGGTCTCTGAGTCCAGATTACCCAGAATGCTCAGAGAGGCAGAGGGAGGATGAGGAGGTGTTGGATGGTGATGAAGAAGAACAGAGGAAGAGAAGCAGAGAGTTTTTTCTGCAGATCACACTGCACCTCCTGAGGAGGATGAAGCAGGAGGAGCTGGCTGAGCGTCTGTGGAGCAGTAAGTAAAACAACAACAAAAAAAAAATTCAATTTTAAATTTTAAACCAAAAAATCTGAGTTCGAGTCAAACTGAAAAAATTAAATTAAGAGCCGAGTCAAACAGCCAATCAGATCAAAGCAGTTGTGATGCGTCAGGCTGTTGCTTGGTGACAGATTATTTCAGCCTCTGACGCTTTTTACACACAAGAGTTTTTTCTCCCGGCCAGCAGGGGGCGGCTTGTTCTCCTCCTTCCTGCCGGTGAAAAGCAGCTTCCTGTTTTCCCGTCTCGTCCTGCTGGCTTCCCCGGGACAGCGGCAGCGCTCCGGCTGTGAACTTTATTCTCCCCAAATCCTGATCAGGACGTGCAGCTCTTCATTTGTTTCTGCAGTCTGTTGTTTGGCGGCGGCTGCTTTGTGTTGTCGTCCTCTGATAGCTCATGTTTACAGAAGTGTTGTCATGGCAACACCTTGACCAATCAAGAAGGACAGCCCTTTTAGCTCCTCCTAAAAGTTCCTGGAGCAGGGCCCAAATCAGGTTCCAGGAAATTTAAACTGGAACAATGTTGTTCTTCAGGTCTTGGCACACCTCGCTAAGTTCTTACAGTCAAAAAGGACCAATAGATACATTTACCAGGAAATATTCACATTTGTCATGTAATTCAACATGGATTTGTTGATGTTTTGTTGTTTGTTCATTCAGAAACTGCCGCTGCAGCGTGCCAACGTGAACTCAGATCTAACCTGAAGAAGAAGTGTGAGTGTGTGTTTGAGGGGATTGCTAAAGCAGCAAACCCAACACTTCTGAATCAGATCTACACAGAGCTGTACATCACAGAGGGAGGGAGTGGAGAGCTCAATGAGGAACATGAGGTCAGACAGATTGAAACAGCATCCAGGAAACCAGACACACCAGAAACACCAATCAGATGTGAGGACATCTTTAAACCTTTACCTGGAAGAGATCGACCAATCAGGACAGTGATGACAAAGGGAGTGGCTGGCATTGGGAAAACAGTCTTAACACAGAAGTTCACTCTGGGCTGGGCTGAAGACAAAGCCAACCAGCATGTCCACTTCACATTTCCATTCACTTTCAAAGAGCTGAATCTGCTGAGAGGGAAAAAGTTCAGCTTGGTGGAACTTCTTCATCACTTCTTCACTGAGACCAAAGAAGCAGGAATCAGCAGGTTTGAGCAGTTCCAGGTTGTGTTGATCTTTGACGGTCTGGATGAGTGTCGACTTCCTCTGGACTTCAACAACAACCAGATCCTGACTGATGTTACAGAGTCCACCTCAGTGGACGTTCTGCTGACAAACCTCATCAAGGGGAACCTGCTTCCCTCTGCTCACCTCTGGATAACCACACGACCCGCAGCGGCCAATCAGATCCCTCCTGAGTGCGTTGGCATGGTGACGGAGGTGAGAGGCTTCACTGACCCACAGAAAGAGGAATACTTCAGGAAGCGATTCAGAGATGAGAAGCAGGCCAGCAGAATCATCTCCCACATCAAGACGTCACGAAGCCTCCACATCATGTGCCACATCCCAGTCTTCTGCTGGATCACTGCTACAGTTCTGGAGGACGTGTTGAAAACCAGTGGGGGAGGAGACCTGCCCAAGACCCTGACTGAGATGTACATCCACTTCCTGGTGGTTCAGTTTAAAGTGCAGAACGTCAAATATCATGGGAGAGATGGGACAGATCCAGTCTGGACTCCAGAGACCAGGGAGATGATCCTGTCTCTGGGAAAACTGGCTTTTGAGCAGCTGGAGAAAGGCAACCTGATCTTCTATGAAGCAGACCTGGCAGAGTGTGGCATTGATATCAGAGCAGCCTCAGTGTACTCAGGAGTGTTCACACAGATCTTTAAAGAGGAGCGTGGACTGCACCAGGACAAGGTTTTCTGCTTCGTCCATCTGAGCCTTCAGGAGTTTCTGGCTGCTGTTCATGTCTTTGTGACATTCATCAACTCTGGAGTCAATCTGATGTCACAAAAATCAACCTCCAGGTGGTCTGTACTATTCAACAAGAAATCTGAACTAAAACTCCTCCAGAGTGCTGTGGACAAGGCCTTACAGAGTCCAAATGGACACCTGGACTTGTTCCTGCGCTTCCTCCTGGGTCTCTCACTGCCGACCAATCAGACTCTCCTACGAGGCCTGATGACACAGACAGGAAGTAGCTCACAGACCAATCAGGAAACAGCTGAGTTCATCAAGGAGAAGATCAGGGAGAATGAGTCTCCAGAGAGAAGCATCAACCTGTTCCACTGTCTGAATGAGCTGAATGACCATTCTCTAGTGGAGGAGATCCAACAGTATCTGAGATCAGGACGTCTCTCCAGAGAAAAACTCTCCCCTGCTCAGTGGTCAGCTCTGGTCTTCATCTTACTGTCATCAGAAGAAGATCTGGACGTGTTTGACCTGAAGAAATACTCTGCTTCAGAGGAGGCTCTTCTGAGGCTGCTGCCAGTGGTCAAAGCCTCCAAGAAATCTGTGTAGGTTCAGAGATAACTGGACATATTAAACACATAACATGATGTTTTCTACACAAGAGAAACGCATTTAAATGTATTGTTTTCATCTATAATTCCTCCTCAGGCTGAGTGGCTGTAATCTGTCAGAGAGAAGCTGTGCAGCTCTGGCCTCAGTTCTCAGCTCCCAGTCCTCTAGTCTGAGAGAGCTGGACCTGAGTAACAACGATCTGCAGGATTCAGGAGTGAAGTGTCTCTCTGCTGGACTGGAGAGTCCACACTGCAGACTGGAGGCTCTCAGGTCAGGATTCCTCAACCTGCTCAACACATGACCAGTTCAGTCCTGATTCACATGCAGTCTCCCCTGTAGCCAGCTGTGAGGACACTGAGGTCTGGAGTAGGGCCCGACCGGTATGGATTTTTTGGGGTCGATGCTGATTCCAATATTAGGGAATAAGAAAATCGATAACCGATAGATCGGCCTATTAAATTTTTACATATATCTTTACATTTTTCAATTAAAAAAAAGATGAAATACATGCTTTGGATGGCTTAAATATAGTTCCAAACACTTGTTACAAAGATATTAATTGAAGGGTGAACATTTTACTATTTTCAAATACTTTTATTATTAATTTTATTAAAATTGTGTTGAACAAGCAGCATATGAACAATTTGAACATAAAACTAATCAAAAATATGATGTGCAAAAAGGCAGTATCATCATGTCATCATGTTCAGCTTTAAGGTGCTGCCAAAGGTTGGTTGTGCTTTTTGCTTGCTTGATCCCTGGCTCACAGAAGCTGCACAAATATTACAGACTGCTTCACCAGTGACATCCTTGGTGAAGTAGTCCCACACCGTACTGCGTCCAACTTCTTTTGCCATCTGTAAAAAAACAGTAAGACATAATATTTATTAGTTAAAAAATAATGTTACAAATCTGTCTAGTTACGTGGGCCATTTTGAAACTCAGACATTAAGCATTTGTCTTACTTGTGTTCACATGAATATGGCGTGTACACTCCTGGCCACTTCATTAGACTAAACCTATTACTTTTAAAATGTTGCTGACTGTAAGAAAGCTGATAATTCTTCTTTATGGTTATTATTGAGGTAGTAGTGGGTGTTGGTGTGAGGAGCATCATATTGAGGTGTCTGATATTTTGTCAACCCCACTTACACACATCAGAGGGTCAAAATACTGTGAACACCCCTCAATAAACTGCTCTGTACACCAACAGCAACACCCACTATCATCTCAGTAAACATAAAGAAGTCTCTCTGACAGTGTCAACATGTACAAAGTAATACATTATTAAAGTAGAATTCATGGCAGGGCTGTTATTGGTGTGCATTACATTGCACAGAGTCTAATGAAGTGGTCAGTGAGTGTATTTAATGAATTATTATCTGTAGGTAATAGGTAGGTAGTTAAACAGCATCATAAAAGTCTCTGGTAAAACATGATTTGAAATGTGCCTCTCTGATGTCCTCTAAACGTGCTTTCACATTTTCTTTCCTCCATGAAGTTAGAACTTCGTCCAGAAACGTTTTTTCCTCCTCAACGCCACAAGTAAAAAAACACAGTCCGTGTGCTGCTGTAAATAAATGCAGCCCACAGGGTTTCTGCACGGCGACAACGTGTTATCCTAATGTGCTCCGGTCTCATCTAGTCTGCTAGCATGCAAAGTGCTTAGCAAGGTAATATTGAAGCTAGGTTATCCTAACTTTAGCTTGCTAACATATCAGTCAAGTGTGACAGACACAGTGAGGCTCGCCATGGGGAATGGGAAACTTTCTGAGTTATTGTTTATTTCCCAAACTAGTTATTAACTTAACATTGAGGTAAACCGCTGGGCTCAGTAAATGCACTGTGGGCTCTTCAGTCTTCTCTCTACTTCTCTCTGCTGTGGGGGGGACTGTGGAGCGGGATGTGAAAGGAGTCGGAGCGCCCTCTACTGGATACGTAACGCAAGGACATTATTTCTAAGAAAACACCATATTTCCTGCATTTAACCAGTGAAAAATAAGTGTTAACATCGGCGTCAATCAGCCAACTTTTGGCCGATTACCGATTATTCTCTAATGGCTATAACCGATTTATCGGTCTGGCCCTAGTCTGGATAGGGTGGCCATACGTCCGGATTTAGGCCAGACAGTCTGGAATTTAAATGCCTTGTCCGGCGTCCGGCGCAGTCTCAAGCCGGACGCTTATTTGTCCTCCTTTTTGGAGTTGCACTTGAACGCAACGCTGCATATCGTCCAATGGTGTAAGACAGGCCCGGACTGTACATCTGGAGAACCGGGAGATTTTTCTTTTTCGTCAGACTTTTAAATTACAATCCAAAAAGTGCATTCATTGGATGCGCGTTAGTTTTTCTCCTCCTGCGCTGCTGTGTGCTCATGCCGGTGTGTGTGTGTGTGTGTGTGTGTGTGTGTGTGTGTGTGTGTGTGTGTGTGTGTGTGAGACTGAGGAGCACACACCCACCGGCGCTGTCTGAAGCGTAGCGCGGCGAGAACAAAGTTAAAACAGCAGCGCACTGACATAGATTGTGTAACGAGGCGAAGAGTTGCCACTCCACTCTATTTTCACTGGCTAACAGCAGCACACTGGCTTAGCTTGTCTATTCAGAGAAGAGGTATCACTTCGGCTTTTTTTCCATCTATGTTATCACAGGCATACTAGGCTACTGCTCATTCATTGATAAGTAATTTACATTTTTAAAATAGTAATAATAATAATCATTTAACATATTGTTAAACAACAAAAGCCAACATGATGCAGGTCAAAGACTAAAAAAAGACTATAGACTAAAACTACACTAAAATACTTTGTAATTTAGTCAACTAAAACTAGACTAAAATATTTGGATTTTCTTCGACTAAAACTAGACTAAAATACTTTGTAATTTAGTCGACTAAAACTAGACTAAAATGCCAAAACTTTTCGTCGACTAAAATGTGACTAAACAAAAAAGAATACAAGTTGACTAAATATGACTAAAACTTGTCATTTGACACAAGACTAAGACTAAAACTAAATTGAATTTAACACTGGTATCCCCCAGACTTCACTTGCAGACTCACAGACTTTGAGGGCGTGTTCCTGGGAAGTCTGTGAGTGCTGAGGGCTTTCCAAACCCACAAGTCCAGAGTCCAGAAGGACCTCAAGTGGACTTTCTGCAGACCTGCAGAGAGTCTGCTTGGGTTGCAGACTTCTCTGACTTACCCACAATTCATTGCAATATGGACATGACATTATAAATGTTCCAGTTGCCAACTAAAAACCAAAACTAACTTATTATGAGAGTGTAAAACAGCTGCTGTATTAAAATGTTACTTGAATCATGTAGGCCAGCAGTAATATTCAACCACGTCATGATGCAGAAATATGTAGAGCTATAGGCTTTAGAGGAATCAAACCAAAATGTATTTTATTATTGCAGCCTGTCCCCTCTCCCTCTCTCTGCTCTCCTTTGGGTTTAGAGATTAGACATTGACACAGAATATGAGGTCATGGGATTCATGACGCGTGCGTACCGACCAATTTTGTTCTCACCACCTTGTGTATGTTTGTGAATCAGAATCATTTTAAACTGACAGGCGCGTGCTCGCAATTAGCATACTACCACGCCCCCATTTCTCCATATATGGAAACCGCTAGCCTAGAGTTGATTCATGAATGAAGGAAGCTCTTACGTGAGGAGAGAAGTAGAAATTTCACAGTTTGTTAGAAGCGATGGTGCCAAGAAGCAAAAAAAAAAAAAGAACTTTACAACCACAGAAATCGAAACAATTGTGTGCGAGGTGGAAGCCAGAAAAGGAATACTTTTCCAGAGTATTTCCTCGGGGGTGACCATGGTAAAAAAAAAAAAAAAAAAGATATTTGGATAGCAATAACCAAGGCTGTTAACGTAGTATCCCTGGAGAAGTGCACTGTGGCCCAGGTGAAAAAAAAAAAAGTGGTCCGACATAAAAGTTGATGTCAAAAAACGCATTATGGACCAGAGGAAAAAGAAGGAGACTGGTGGAGGACAAGGTCCACCTGATCTAACGGCACACAGTAGTTTTTGACATAGACGGTAGGAATAGTAACCGGGAAGGGCGCAAGGCAGTAATTCCGCCTCGGGCGGCAACATAGGCAGAACCGCCACTGACGTCACAGGATGAGAGACGAGCAGCAATAATTGGACAAACATCCATTCATGGAGCATGTCCACAAAATGAAGGTGAAAGTGATGACATCCAAGGAGAACCCAAAGTAACTGTACTGTTATATTTGCAATTATGTGTGTTCCTAATGAACAGGCACAAGTCAATCCGAAAAACATTTGATTCAAATGAAAAAGGCAAATCCATTTGCAACATATACACATATACTCTGCATGTACTTAAAAGGTGTGTATTTGCATTTTCTAAGTCAGTTCAGCCTTCCTCATTTGTGCGTATGCATGGACTGAGGCAGTTCTAAATTTGTTCGCAGAGTAAGAACAAATTCGGGTAAGAAAATATTGATGAATCCCAGATTTGTGCGTCAAACGATCGTACGCACAGTTTAAGCACAGATTTGTGCGTACGCACTGTTTGTGAATGAGGCCCATTGTTCTTATGTTTGCTTCTTCATGAAAACGTTAACCTCATAGGTGTGCATGTAGTTCCAACAGATTGTTCTGTCTCTCTGTCTTGTCACTGTGAAACTGGAGATACTGGAGAATTTGACTGAACCATTTTTGAAATATAACAAGTCACCCTCAGTTGTCAACCTGATGCATGATTGTATAGATTGTATAGATAAGGAGAGTTAGTATGAATGTATGAGTATGTATGTATGAATAATGAGGGTTTGAAAATGTCTCTTTAAGTGACTGTTGCTGTAGTTTGGAGGTGAGTGAGCGTGCTTGCCCGGCTCCTCTCACCCAGTCCTCCCAGTCCTCCACTGTATACGCTCTGTGCTCAAGTGAGCTGGTGTTTAAATGTGGTTGTGCTGCTCCTGCAGTGATTCCAGCAGGCTGGAGCCAGACTGAGTGAAGCTTCAGTCTCTCTGGCTGAATCCAAATGTCCAGACTTCACTTGCAGACTCTCAGACTTTGAGGCCGTGTTCCTGGGAAGTCTGAGAGTGTTGACGGCTTTCCAAATCCACAAGTCCAGAGTCCAGAAGGGGCCTCAAGCAGACTCTCTGCAGACCTGCAGAGAGTCTGCTTGGGTTGCAGTCTTCTCCTGACTTACCCACAAGTCATTGCAATATGGATCTGACATCATGGATTTTCCAGCTGCGAACTAAAACCAAGTTATTATGAGAGTGTAAAACAGCTACTGTATTAAAATGTTGCTAGAATCATATCAGCCAGGAATAATGCCTGATTGGACTGATTGTGTTTGTGATGGTGTGCAGGCTGTCAGGCTGTCTGCTCACACAGGAAGGCTGTGCTTCTCTGGCCTCAGCTCTGAGCTCCAACCCCTCCCATCTGAGAGAGCTGGACCTGAGCTACAATCATCCAGGAGACTCAGGAGTGAAGCTGCTCTCTGCTGGACTGGAGGATCCAACCTGGAGACTGGAGGCTCTCAGGTATGGAGAGACACACACAATGTCTTACAGAGGCCTGAGGAGTATTGTTCCATGTTGAATGGTGGATATGAGTGACGTGGTCTGCTAAATCCTTCATAGGGAAGGTTATTTACTTCTACTAGAAAGTAACTGAGTTAGTAACTGAGTTACATCATTGTCAAAGTAATTAATTACCAGGAAAAGTAACTATTACGTTACTTTTTTTAAAAAAATGTTCAAATATGTCAAATTAGTTAGCTGCCAGAGAGCCATCGGAGAGAGCCATTAGTTTGAATAAATAAATAAATAAATACATTGACATTAAAAAGTTAAATCTGGAGGAAAGGGTTGTCACGTGAACACCCTCCCACACTCATGGAGGTAAACAGAGTAAACTTGCAGAAAGTCAGTGTTTCCCATACACAGACCAGTGTGGTGCAGCGCCACACAATCAACACCAAGCACCACAAACTGATTCCGCTTTTTTCCCCCCAACACGATTTTAAAATATAAATATCGTTCCGTTCATTCATCTCTGCATAGCGCTCTTTCTCCCTGTCGTTCTCGTTCACACACACACACACACACACACACACACACACACACACAGACACACACATACATGCCAGTGGTGTGCGGGTACACTTACAAACGACCCGCACTCGCCCGACGTTTTCAACCAACCCGACCGCAACTCGGACCGCAAGTCGGTTAAAATAATGGACCCGACCTGCTTCCCGACGTGCTTATTTTAAAAGGTATAGGCCATGCTCTTGGTTAGCTTGATCATAGCCTTATTGGCTTAGGAAACTGACATCCTTGAGTCATGTGCATTTAAAACAAAGTAGGCTATTACAATTTTGATGCAGAGCAGTTTAACGTTAGGAACCTGCATTATTGCATTAGCCTATTTTATCCCGCTTCACCATGCATGCAAAAGTTAGTAATAATAAATTAATAATAGTAATGTAATAATAAAAAGGTAATAATAATAATAGTGTGTGTGTGTGTGTGTGTGTGTGTGAAGGGAGGGGAGAAGAGGGAAGGAAGGGACTGATCTGCATGGAAGGTGGAAACACTAACCGCTCTGCCATCAGGGATTGTGTGCCTGCAGCAGTTTGGGTTCATTCTCCATTCATGTTGATAAATTACAAAAAAGTGTAAAGTCCGATCGGTTTAGTCACATTTTGAAATTGACACGCCGCGTTTTCTGCACAAGACGCACATTTTTCATATAGGATAATTAAATAATAATAATAATAATTATAATAAAAAAAATCTGGGGTTTTTGAAGAAAGATCTGGGGCTTAAGCAGCTCTGATTGCTGACAGAGAGCTGCTCGGTTGAAGCCGCATCAGTGAGCTCAGTTACAGCCTAGTAACAGCGAATTTTATTGTCAGTAACGGTAACGGCGTTGTAACGGGGAAACAGTAATTTTTTTTGATTACTCGTTACTGATAAAAGTAACGCCATTAGTAACACCGTTTATTTATAACGTCGTTACTCCTGTCACTGTTTCCTGCCCATGTTTCCATCCTCAAAGAGAATCTGCTGCTCTGACTCTGGGTCTGTCTCAGTCGAAGGGCTAGATGACTACTGGGTCGCAGCCTGCGGTCCCTACGTAGGAGGCGTCCTTCGTAGGTGCTGATATCAGGTTTACCGGAGCTAAAAGTTTAGTGAATTGGGACGGTGTAGCCTGCGGAGGATTCCTACGTCATTATTATCGAGGCTTCCCGAAGCGCATTCGAGTGATGCAGCGTAAAATGCCGCAGTAGGTTTCAGAGGTGTGTCGGTGAACACCTGTGCATGAAACCAAACGATAAGCAGCTTCAACGCTCTCAAGATGGACAACATTGATTCTATAGTTTTATGTATTTTATTTTATTTTGTCTTTGCGAAGATGCAGGAGCTCCATCGCTTGCACCGTCGCAACCGGGTTATGTATTTTCACACAAGGGAGCAGCGTGATCAGGTAAAATAGTAGCCTATACACCGTTTATTATAACAGCACCCGCTGACATAGCCTGACTGGTTATTTGTTTACTTAGGCCGACTTATATTTCATGTCACGCCTCAGACCTACAGACTATCCCAATTAAAGTAACTGGACACATGGCTACATTGTAACCTACCTGATGCGCTGATGGTTGCTATGGAAACATCATGCAAAATGCCTCTCTAACTCATCTAACTAAACTTGCATTTACAGGCGTTGTTCGGATACAGTTAACAGCTAAACCCAATCTATGGTGGTAATTATAGGCATGGAAACTTATCCAAATGTCATGATATAAACATTAAGACGGTCTAAAACAGGCTTCATAATTCCAGCAATGGTGGCTGATCCAGAAATTCAACTGGACTGAAAGGTACCCTGGGAAGTAGGCTGTAATGTCGGCCGTGAAGCATCGTGGAGGTGTGTCCTGCAAATGAGTCAAAAATAGGCTGGATCGGTCGGCTGCATTATCAGGACCCTGCGCGGTAAAACTGAATTGGGACAGCACTTGTCGTGCCGCCGTGACGTAAACAGCCTACAAATACAACCTAGGCAGCGTACAGCCTTTGAACTGAGACAGAGCCTCTGTTTCTTCCTCCAGGGTGGACCATGGTGGAGAGCAGTGGCTGAAACCAGGACTGAGGAAGTGTAAGTGTGGATTTAATTTAATTTAATTTAACAGGGACAGTGCACATTAATGAACATTTCTGTAAATGCACCAGAATTTGCCAAAAGGCTATGTTGAGAATAGTGTGTTTCTGAATATGTGCTGGGACCTCTCTGCCCTGGACAGCAGCTCCGGGCAGAGAGCAGACTGGACACACAGATTTCTTGTTTTGCCTTTTATACAGGGAACTTTGGCATTACAGATGAATGGAGCTTTACAAAGTTGTGAGTGGATAATCTTTGAGCTGAACAAGAAAATATTCATTCATTCATTCATTCATTCATCTTCTAAACCGCTTATCCTCACAAGGGTCTCAGGGGGTTGCTGGAGCCTGTCCCAGCGCACAGAGGGCGGAAGGCAGTGAAACACCCTGGACAGGTCGCCAGTCCATCGCAGGGCACAAGAGAATATAAAGAATACAATTATTTCTACATGAATGAAATAACTGCATCAATCATGCTGAAATGTGCAGTGCAAATAGATGGCTAATAGAATGGTACATTAGAATAAACGGAGCAACGTAACAAACAGCAACTTACTCTTCACCAACACACTCATTGGACAATACGCCGGAGACTGGCGGTGCTATGACTCCTCCCACCGTCTCTTCAATGTGAACACATTAGGACCCCAACAGTGCTGCCTACAATAAGTGCCTGACTGAAAAGAGAAGGACCTGCGACGTCCTGAAAAGTGCCTGAACAAAATGTAATCCACGTATGCTCCTGCTAACAAAGGCTGAGAGGGGAGGAGCCACACCATGAACAACTCTGTCAGTCACACACACATCTGCATACCTGAGCAGGTTTTCCAGCTCAGGAACTTCTATTTCCTTCAAAGTGGGCGCTGGTGGAAGTGATGCAGCCTCTTATCAAGAGTCTCCAGTGTTTGTTTCTCCAATAACTGTAGTGGCTTCAGTGCTGTGGAATCAGCCTGTGAGCAGCTTGTTAAAGCACAGCTAATGTGAGAGAGGATCACTGACTGCAGCAACATCTTAGCAGCTTGACTTGACATGGAGTTCCTCATGAGCCTCAAATTCAACAAACTCAGTTTGACTCTGACAGACTTTTTTCCCCCGAGCCTTGAAGGAGAGATGGCAGTCGATCGTAACGCTGAGATCCTTCAATTCTGTTGCGACTTGTTCCCACTTCTGTTTGACTCCTGAACACAAAGCAGCAAACATTCAGCTGTTTAGATGCTGCAGCTGCAGTTTCTGCTGTTTGTTCTCAGCTGCTTTTACCTGCTGAACCAAACCAAATCACATTTGATGGGTCACAGGTGTAGCCTATCACCATAGGCGGCGCTAGGGCATCGGGAATGGGGAAGCTAAACAACGAAAAAAAAAAATGTTACCGAGCAGCAGCAGACTGACACTTATAATAATAAAGGCTCCATCTTGCTAACAAGACCCAATGAACCCTGTCGTCAAACTGAGATGGCGCAGCAGAATAATTCATTCATTCTTTACACAGATTAATACTCATTATACTGTAGTAGCCCATATTAATTCATTAATTATAAAACGGGTGCTTCCCATCCTTAAATGTGATTGGCTGAGCCGCGTTCCATGCCCTAACCCTCTGGCAGACCGCAGCACAAAATATCCCTGCGCCAGTGTAAACGGACATAGCGTTGCCTAGCAACCAACTACTCTGCGCTCCACTTCCTCGTTAGGTCACATTTGTCTTTTGTAGACTTTTGTCAACAAAATGTCAGACTTTGTGGTGAATTTTGATTTGCTGGGTGGCCTGAGCCTGGATGAGTGGTTGGAGGAGCTGCTTGGTGTCTGTTAAAAGACGCTGAATTCACCACCAGCAACAATGTTTTCACCGGTGTGGTAAAGAAACTCCACCGAGAAGGACGTGACAAATCTTCCCACCACCAAGCCATAACCGAGGCAGACTGCCAGAAGATGAAGCACTTTCAGGCACCAAGTTCAGACACACCTTGGGGGCTTGTCTAAAGTCTGGTTTGACGTGCAGCTTCATATGGGACGCAGGGCGAACGAGGGCAACCGCCAATTAAAGCCCGACTCCTTCAACATTCACCACGACGAAAATGGCCCAAAATATGTCGCCCTGTCTTTCAACGAATGCACAAAAAATCTCAAAGATGCTGCTGAAAAAACATAGAAAGCCTGAGGGGATTCATATATGAGCAGCCGGGTAACCCACTGTGTCCCGTGGCCTCCCTGGAGAAATAGCCTACCTCTCCCTGCTGCCTCCTGATCCTCCTGCCTTTTATCTCCACACAAAGTGGACACAGTGGGCTCTAGTTTCGCAGACCAGGCGAGGCGGGGACACAGCGCAGCTGCGCTTCGCCAACTGGGTGTGGCCAGGCGGATTTTGCAAGTTTGGCACACCGTGCTCAGTGGACTCCGCCATCCCTCCTGCCGGCGGAGGGGAGGAGAGAAGGCGTGGAGTGGGTTTGACACAGCCGATTCACATTTAACCAATCAAATGAGCCCCTGTCCTCGCCTTTAAAATGCGCTGGGCGAAGGCGTAATGAACGTTTACACAGTTGACATGGAGGAAGAGAGCAGCTGCAACACACACTCAGGACAAAGAGGCCAGTCTTGACTGCTGGAATGTTGCTGGAGCTACCATCCATCCATCTGTCCATCCATCCATCCATCCATCCATCCATGCATCTATCCTTACATTCGTCTTCCTCATTCCCGTCTTTCCATTACCTGCCTGCCTCGCATCTCTCTTTTTCCAGTTCTGTCACCGTCTGTTAAAGTTATTGATTTTTACGAGCAAATATAAATTTAACTGTGAAGCCCCCATTTTTAATGAATGTTTTTACCTCAAAGGATAATCCTCGCCATATTCATATAAATAGCCTACATGTTTGTTTTGCAACTTTCAGCTCCATCACTTACCCCAATGGCAAATTTCCTTTGGCTTGGATGTGGCCCAAATGAACAGCAAAGATGTGGCCCAGTTACAGAAGTGAATGACGGCCCATATCTGGCCCAGGTATATGAAAGCTGTGTTTGAACCATAACATAGCCAGACCTCTGCCACAGCTGTACCAACACCAAAAGATCATATGGCTTACAGCTGGGCCTCATACGGCACGCCTGTATGGCTGAGTTCTGGTAAAGCCTAATGGCTCTTATGTGGCCCACATGTGGCTCACAGACCAAAAGCCAGATTTTACCCAGAAGCTAAACTAATTTACACCAAACCTTTTACCTGGCTCACTTTCGGAAGTGAATGATGGGCCACATCTGGCCCTAGGGTCTATTAGCTTTAACTGAACCATAACAAAACCAGACTTCTACCAGGAGTGAACTAAATATGGTCCTTATGTGGCCCTCATATGGTTGACAGAGTGACATTACTTGAAGTGAATGACAGGTCTGCTGGCACCAAATAACAATAATAATTTTAGTGCAATATGAGCAGTGATTAAGTTGCCCTGTATATGGATCATTTTAACCATCCATGATATGTATGAAAATGAAACACACAAGTTTTGCTTCAAAGTTTTATTTCACAAAATGTAGTGCAAACAAAAATGAACAGTACAAAAAATATGAACAGTATGTAACTATAAATGAACAGTTTAAATTGAGCTGAACTGTCAGCTCCAGCTCTTTTCTTTTCATTAGCAGTTTTTTCTCTCTTTTCTCCCACCATCTGTGTCACCAGCCAGATGAAGCCATGTCTGAGACTGAGGAAGTCACTGGGTTTCTTCTAACAGCACCTTCACAATGCAGAACATTAGAAAGAGTAGTGTTATTGTAGCTTATGATATAATGTAATGCACTGCAAATTTTCAAAAAGTTTTTATATTTCATAAACTGTATGTATGACTTTCAGTTGAATCAGTCAGTCACTTGTCAGATGCATAGAGAGGGAGGAGACAGGCCAAGGAGTTTTTTTTTTTTTTTTTTTTTTTTTCCCCCAAATCTTTATTGACAATTCAGATTAATACAAACACGTTTGGATAGAAACAAAAACAACAACAACAAAAACAACAACAAAAACAAACAGACAAAAATATAGAGTTATACTCAGTGTCATGCAATTACAATAAAATGATGGTAGTAAATAAGTAAATAAATTAAAAGGACGTAAAATTAAGTAAAGAGGGAAGGAAAAGAGTACATACATTGGTCACGCAAAGAACAAGATTACATTCATTGATTGTAACAAAAGTCCAGGCTGTCGTAATACTGTAAGAATAGTTCATTTTTTTTATCGTTTATAATTCTTAGAGACTTTAGATTAAAGTTGAATTCAAGCAAAAAGACTTTAAAAAGTGGATTGGTTTTGAGAAATCTATGTTTGTGTATAAAGAACTTACAACAAAGTATGAAGTAATTGGTTATGAATTCAATAGATTTGTTGTTATGTGTAAAATAGCAAAATATATCTTTTTTGGTGAACAAGTATGACAGACCAAGAAATCCAGAAAAGTAATTTCTCAGGTCAGTCCAAAAATCATGTACAACACTACATTCATAAAACACATGAACAATGGATTCCTCAGAGTCACAGAAAACACAATTACTATTTACATTCATAAACTTAGACAAAAATGCATTACAAGGGTAGATTTTGTGTAAGATTTTAAAGTGTATTTCTTTAATTTTATTGGGCATGCAAAATTTGTAAGGTAGTAACCATGCTTTTTTCCAATTAATATCGTAAATTAAGTTATTCCAGAAAAATTTACCTCTTGGAGAACATTTCTTTTTGGCATGGATAGCATTACGTATGAATTTATTATTACATGTTTTATCCAGTAGAGGGCGACCATCAATAATTAGTTTAGAGTCAATTTTCCCATTTGCATTGTGTGACAGGTGACATTTCATTAGTTGTATGATACCTGAAGGGATTGCCTGACACACAAAATTAAAATCTTTAAATCTGATAGGAAATTCAAAGGTTCTTAGAAAATCACTATAAGAAAGGAGATTACCATTTTTATCGAATAAGTCAGTGATAAAGGATATGCCCTTTGTGTGCCATGAGGGAAGAAAGATGGATCTGTTTTTAACTGTGATATCTTTATTGTTCCATAGCAGGGCTTTGTGAGGGGAGAAGTTGTGAACGTAAAGGAGTTTCCATGCTAGGAGAGTTTGTCTATGAAAGTTTGATAATTTCAGAGGAAGTCTGGAGGGACAGTAATTACATTTTAAAAGAAACTGTAAACCACCACACTTTTTAAAGATACTGCAAGGTATGAAGTACCACAACGAATCTTCACCATTAAGCAAGCATCTTCTTAACCAATTAATTTTGAAGGTGATGTCTATGAAGTTGATTACTTCAAGACCCCCTTCAGATCTATTGTTTGAAAGAACAGCTTTTTTCAATCTGTGCCGCTTGTTACGCCATATAAAATTCAGAAAAATGTCATTAATATTTTTACAGGTCGAGTCTGAAGAGTACAGAGATAAAGCCGGATATACAAAACGAGAGAGACCTTCCGCCTTGGAAAGAAGAACTCTGCCAATAACGGAGAGATCTCTTTGAAGCCAGTTGTTCAGGATATTCTTTGTTAAATTTAATCTAGGATGAAAGTTGAGATTCTGGCGAATAGTTTGATTTTTGCATATGTGAATACCCAAATATTTGATAGAATCTTTAACAGGTATACCACATATTACTTGGGCATTTGGTTCATGAAGACAGAGAATTTCACATTTGTTTAAGTTTAAAAATAGACCAGAGGCATGAGAAAAATATTCTATGGATTTGAGAGCGAGAGGGATTTGATCTTTATCTTTTAAAAACAAGGTAGTATCATCAGCCAGCTGAGAGATTCTAATTTCCTTATTGAAAATGGAAATACCTTGCATAAGGGTGTCATTCAGAATACTAATGGACATTAGTTCCACCACCAAAATAAAAAGAAAAGGAGAGATGGGGCATCCCTGTCGAACGCCTCTGTGTATAGAAAATCTTCTGGAGGTGTTATGATTAATAATAATAGAGCTATTAATGTCTCTGTACAGCATTCTGATAGCAGAGATAAAATTAGATCCAAAGCCAAACATTTCCAAGGAGGCGAAAAGAAATCTGTGTTCTACAGTGTCAAAGGCCTTACAAAAATCCAGAAATAAGATAATGGCATCTGAGTCGATAAACTCAGCATAATCAACCAGATCCAGAGCCAGTCTAATATTACAACTTATATGACGACCCTTCATAAATCCAGTCTGTGTCTCATTAATGAGATGATCTAAACATTTTTTAAGTCTGTTTGAAAAGATCAGGGAAAGTAATTTATATTCAATAGTTAATAAAGTTATAGGGCGCCAATTATCTATAAATTGCGGGTCTTTTCCAGATTTAGGAATGAGAGAGATAACACCTTGTTTCATAGTGGTCACCATTTCCTCTTTTCTAAGACATTCATTAAACAGATTAAAGATATGCTTCTCTAAAAGATCCCAAAAGTGGAGATAAAATTCAACCGGCAGACCATCGATACCTGGTGCTTTATTTTTTTTCATTGAATTAAGGGCAACATTTAATTCTGTGATTGTGAGTTCCGCGTCACATAAGGATTTAAGATCATCTGAGAGAAGAGGAGTATAGTTACGCACTTGTTGTAAAAAGGCTTCGCATCTATCTTCTTGAAACTCAGATTTGTAAAGGTTTTCATAAAATGAGGAGATAAAGTTAGATATTTGAGCAGGGTCTTTACACAAGTTGTTATTAATGTTTAAAGCAGACAAGGATTTGCGTTTATAATTTCTTTTTTCGAAAGCAAAAAAATAGCTACTGTTTTTCTCACCTTCCTCAGTCCACTTGGCTCTGGATCTGATAAAAGAGCCTTTGGCTAAATCAGTATATAGCTTATCAAGTTCCATTTGGGTAGTTTTTAATTCCATTGTTTCTTCTTCAGAGAGATTATCTTTTTTAAAGAGACTATCAAGTTTTAGCATAAGAGTAGATTCTTTAAGAAGCCTATTTTTCTTCAATTCCTTGCTACGTTTGATAGCAAGCCCTCGAACTTTGAATTTAAATAGTTCCCATTTGCTTCCATATGATGATTCTGCATCTGAGTCAAAACATTCAGACATACATTCTAACCCTAACCCTATGCATAGAGAGGGAGAAGACAGGCCAAGGAGTGTCACCTCTCACGTGACACTGGTTGCATCACTACAGAAAAGTACTGTGATTGGTTCGTTGCGGCCAGGGGATTGTGGGATTTGTAGTTCTTGAAAGACCACACTTAAGCTAGGTTACTCGCTAAACCAGTCTCCCGGTCCGCACACACACTTTTGAGGGCAAAGGCGAGTGAAATGTTTGCACTAAGAGAAGCACATAGAAACTGTGAAAGATGGCCACTCGACCATATATTCATGTTGGTGGACGGGCAGAGGCGCCGCGCATAGATCTCTGGCTTCATTACTCGCTAACGTTAGCAGCTAATCACCACTGACACGCCTCAGCTGCGTTAGCACCCAACGTTAGCAGCTAATATAATTTATATACGGTATATAAATTATATTAGCTGCTAACGCCCAGTGTGGTATTACCACAGTGGCGTTAGCAGCTAAGCAGCTAATATAATTTATAAACCACACGGGAGCTGTGTTAGCTGCTAATATAATTTATATACCGTGCTTCATATGGCTTCATATAGACACAGGTGCTGTGTTAGCAGCCAATGTTAGTAGCGCTTAAAGTTAGCGACCGCTTTTAGCAAAATCAGACATCAGAGATCATTAAAGTTGAATCAAACATTTTCATCCTAAAAGCAGCAGGCTTAGCGAGGATGCTAACGCAGCCATAAGCCTGTGTCTAGTCACCGCCTTCACACGTCTTAAAGAAGAACAGACTTCTGTTTGGCTAATCATCTTATAGTTTTCTCCTCCAAAGACCAAAGGTTTTGTGGAACCAAAACTTAGTGAGAATAAAATCGCCATTTATTATCATTAGTTCAACAAAATTTAAAAGGTTTCAAATTCACTTACCAAGCCAGTTGAAAGATGAGAGGAGCCAGGGGAAAAATTAGGCAAATAAGGTCCTGGTCATGTGCTGCAAAAGACTCCACTCTGCCACCTGGGCAGGTGTCAGAGTGTATGGCCAAACTGAAGGTTAGGATGTGGCCCACATGTGTTCTGCCATATCACATTTGCCAGTTACAAGTCAGGTGTGGCCCAAAAGTAAAATCTATTATCTGGGCCAAGCGCTTCAATTACAGAACTGTCCCAGAGGAGAAATCCCCTCCATTTTTGAAGGTATGGCCAAACCAATGTGGTTATGATGTGGCCCTCATGTGTTTTGCCGAATCACATCTCAGCCAGAGGAACCAGCTAGATGCCACATGTGGCCCAAAAGTCAATGCTATCAGGGTACTGATGCAACAACACACTAGAGATTAAAACAAAGGTTGAAGTTTTTACATTCGCTGTTCTAAACGCCCAGAGTCTGGCAAGGAACTGATGCATTTTACATTTTCAATTTGTGTGGAGTCAGGGTTTCCCCTAAACAAAAAATTGGCACTGGACAACGTGACCGACAGGTTTTCAATTTACCGGACAAATGTTTGAAATTCCGGTCAAATATTATCTGGATTTATTGAGCTTAAAATTATATGCAGGCTATATAAGAATATCAAGGCATGTCAATTCATAGCGTAATCTTTTTATTGAAAAGAGGCTGTATCAAATTAAATGAGTGCCGTCAACTGACTCACGTGCGTAGCTTCTAAAATAAATCAATAAATATTGCACAAGCCTGTGCTCTTTTAACATGAACATTGCATACAATTGCAAACAATTGCAACTACAATTTGCAAACACAAAAAAAGGCTCATACCATTTTAATAACGCGGCGTGCTGCCAACTTGAAATCAAATAGATGCAATAAAAACTTAATTCAGCAGCTGAATTAAAATCCAAAGTCTCAAGTGTCTCTCCACAACTTGCAATGTGCATCAGTCTTGTGACCTTGTTCTCCTCCAGGCGACTTCGCTGTGCTGTTTTGATCCGGTTCTGCAGAGAAAAACCTCTCTCTCTCTCTCTCTCTCTCTCTCTCTCTCTCTCTCTCTCTCTCTCTCTCTCTCTGGTACACCGGAGACAGGGATCACGCAGTAAATTTTTTTTTTTTTAAAATAATAATAATACTAAAAAAAATTACGTGGAAATTGACTGTTTTAATAAAATTCAAATTGTGAATATTTTCACCGGACATTTACAAATTACAAATTAGTCCGGTGATGACCGGATAACGGAAACCCAGAGTGGAATATTTATATATATGGAAGAAGAACTGTGTAGTTAACAGGAGCAGCTCCAGACACCATGACTGGAAAAAAGACATCACCGTACTGGACACACTGTTTGACTGACAGGTGATCAGGTTGGGTTTCCATGACGCTGCCAAACGGTGCCAATCTCCTTTGATCTGACATCAGATGTGACGGACAGTCGATATGGAGATACATTTATGTGCTGATTGAGATAGTAGCATTGAATAGTGGTTTTTGTGGGTATTTATTGTTAATGTGCCTGACAGTCTGTGAGGTTGTGGTGACGTGTGCGCACTGCCCGCCTGTCAGCCAAACTTCCACTGCGCCGGCTCCGCTCCGCCTTGCACTGAAAGTAGACGTGGTTTCAGATGGTGAGCTTTTGGCGCACCTCGGCGAAGCCTTTTGGCATGAAACTGTCACTGTGCCAAGCTGAATCTGTAGACACCTCCCCCCGCTGCGCTGCCACTCCCATCTTTGCTCACCTCGGTCTTTGAAACTTGCAAACCGTCCGCCTCTCCCGTTTCGCCGGTCGAAACTAGCTCTGCGCGAGGTTCGCCTCACTGCACCACCCCGCGCTGCGCCGGGAAACTAGAGCCCAGTGTGACAGCGCCGATGTATGGTAAATTAACAGTATACTTTTATTATTATTGTTATTGTTACAACCGATGTTAGTCATAGGCCTACGTCTGAGCAAAAACGCACCTGTCGCCAAACGCACACCACCAAAAGAGGAGTCCAAACATAACTGAACACTATTTTAACAATTGCTCTATTAATGGAAATATCCAATTCAACATTAACGAGCCCAAATAGCCTGATGTGACATGATGATGGCACTAGATGAAAAATCAATCTTAGCGTCTGTGTTGCTTGGCAACCGTTCTGTCCACTCTATCTTGCTTGGTGGAAGAATGAATAGTTCTCAATTTTATTGTTGCATTATTACCAATAAATTATTGATTTTTTTATGTGTTTATTTTATGGGCTATATGTAGGGTAACCGTTTTATATTAGAACGCCCCTCAGCTAGGGCTGGGCAATATACCAAAAATTTACCGATACCAAAATTTATGACGATAACCGACGTCACTTTGCTCATGTCGGTCTGTTCGGTATTTTAAAAAAACAAAATAAAAGTCGTCTTTGTCTTTTTTGGCTGTGTAGGCAGGCATGTTCATGTCCCTTTAAGACGCTGTACTACGTGTCCAGCGTGTGTGGTCACGTGACTCCACCCCTCCAGTCTGCAACAAGAAGGGAACAGTGTTGCCAACTTGGCGACTTTCTCGCTAAATCTGGCGACTTTCCAACTCTCCATGGCGACTTTTTTTGTCAAAAGTGACTAGAGACAAATCTAGTGACTTTTCCTGGTGTTACTGGAGACTTTTCTGGTATTTTGGAGACTGAAAGCTCGTGTCGTTCCTCTGCAGTTCCTGTTCTCAGCGAGCAGCGGGTGCTGCCGCGAGCCCCTCCCCCGCCCCAAAGTCCTCCCAGGCGGTCACAGCCTCCAGCTGCAGTCAGGAGAGGAGCAGAGAGGAGACCCACCACTCCGCCTGCAGGCAGCAGA